>NC_054057.1:55386899-55598884 GCF_017639655.2 Falco naumanni | reverse complement strand
CAGCCTGTAAAAAAATCTATTTATCACATATGATAAATGTTATTTTGACTAAGACACTTTATGTATGGTTCTATTAAAAATTATAATAAAGGATGAAATTGGTTCATAGGAATTCATGAAAGAACAGAAATATGGTCCCAAGAATAAGAGACAAGTACATCAAAGCCAAAAGCCTGCTTTGCAAGAAGGTGACTGGGGAGAGATCTAAATTACAGACCCTTCTCATCCATCTGCAACCTAAAGCAAACCTCCATATATTCTGACTGCTCTACTCATTGGTTATAGGTTAGACTGGGAGATTAAACCACCTGAACACAGGCCAGTATGCAGGCAAAAATACAGTGTTTATCAGACCAGAAGAAAGGAGCATGACTGCAACCAAATGGTCAGACCTCTTGCTGAGTGTGAGGAAACTTGGGTTGCAGCTGTACAGAAAATCTCTACCTGGTGTAAAATAGACAGGACGAGCTATGTCGACTCCGGCAGCTGCACTGTCAGCTGAGTTCTTTTCTATTTTAACTGCACTGTTCGGCAGAGAGAGCAAAGCAAGAGGCGGAAGGCTATTCATGACTATATTCAACCTAAGGGATGTTGTATCAAAGGCTTGTTGTGAGAGTAGGTAAGGCAGAACCAAAGAGCCACAGTGAAATCTAGAAATACAACCTCTAAAAATTTACTTAGCTCTACTTACATAAAGCAACTTAGGACAAAATATAGAAAAAAACGTTGTCATGTTTCTGAAAAGATCACATTTATTCAAGTCTAATATTTCCTTAAAAACAAAATGGCTTTTACCCATATGCACGCAGTATTAATCCTCTCTGAATTACACTACAGAACATCGTAAGATGAAATTTCTATTAATTGAATTCTAGTAATTGCCAATATTAAAATAATACAGCTAGCGATATTCAGCTTTTAAATTAGAATTTAAGTTCTCTGCTGGAAAACAGAAAAGCTGTGAATATAATCAATATTTGCAAGGTTACTGAAAAAAAGTCCATTTCTTTTTAGTGCTGTTTTAGGTTTAGCCAGACATCAGCAATGCAGTAGGTTACAGAAGAAATCTCTGCATGACTGCAAATTGCTGCAGTGTGCTGCAGCAAATTTCTGCTACAGCAAAGTGTTGCTGCATCAATACAAACTACCATTTCTATACATCAAATGTAAATAAAATTAATAGCAAGTCTATATAAAATCTACATTTCTATTATCCAATTCCATCTTGTGTAGTGAAACAATGTAATAAAATATTATCAGATTTCTTTTAACAGAATTACATTAGTTTAACTCTGTGGTTAATAGAATAGATCATAGTGCTACCTGTTTCAATATTTAGGTAAAAACATTTTGAACTGATAAAAGATTGTTAATTAGAATTTATTTAAAGTCAATGTATATCCGAATGATTATTTTAAATCTCTGAGCCCAAACATATGACTAAAGTCAAAATTGCTATCAGTTGGTTTAGACAAGTAACTTCCAAGTATGTATGTTTCAGAGAAAAACTACTTCCCCTAATTCTGTGTTCAGTGGTGAGGAAGATACAGTTCTGTGTATATCTGCACAAGTAAAAAGATGCTAGCAAAAATACAGACAGAGGAATGACAACAGCTAGTAGATGAGAAACTACATGGGACAGTAGACATGAATTGTAAGAGAATATACCACATACTTAGCACAGAATCAGTGAAGTAGAAGACACCGTATTAAATTTCACCTTTCTGGTGCTAGTGACACGGCGACTGAGCTGGTAGCAATTTATTTCTCACTACCTTATTCATTCAGCTTTTGTCTGCTTTAGCTTGACAATGGATTTATGAGAAACACTTCTGTTAGAAGGCAATCATTCCATTTCAGATTGTGAACGATGGCATGGGATCACCTATGGATCTAAGACAGCTGCCAAACTGTTCAGAAATGGGATTCATAGTTCAGAAATAAGAAAGTAGGATTCATGGTTGGTAGAAAGACAATTTAAGAAAAATCTCCCATTTCAGTTACCTAAATTGCCTAAAGCTTAAAGAAGTACCAAAACTATTACTGGAAGGATAAGGAAATCTCTCATATGACAAAGAAGCATCTCACAAACCTGTAACTACAACAGTCTCATATTTTCAAGTTTATAATCCGTAGTTCATAGGTTATAACCAATGCTATGATGAACCAGTTCAGTAGAGTGTGAGTCTGCATGTAACTGCATTCATTACCTATTTCCTTTCACAAAGGAACTATGAATCTATTCTGATTGCATGGAGGTTAACTAAGGACTTATTTTCAAATACTAACATTTTTAACAACTGCAGCTCTTAACAAGTTATGTGAGCGTACCTGAAATAAATAAAATAATCAGCAGTCTACAGTGCATCTGACGGAAACAAAAGTGTTTATAAAGTTAATGTTTACATAAAAGATATTAAGATAAAATCAGAGAGGTACATTGAGTCCTGCTGCAATTTTTGTCTTTGTAATAGAGGAGTTCTCAAGCTCAGCGTATTACCCATGCACCCTCATCCTACTGATTTGCTTTTATATAGCTTTACAGTTTTGCGTGCTACTAATAAAACAAATAAATCCATAGCTGTATTGTCAAGTTAAGTGAACAGATGTATTTAAACAGATTTACCAGTACTATATTTGATATTCAACAAAGCCAATTTTTTTTTTTTTTTAACAGAGCAAAGGTCTATACCAACAAATTTCTGCATGAAGCCCTTGTTAGGCGAGTGTGAGCAAACAAATAGATACCTTTTTTAAAACTGTAATTCTAAGTCTTGAAATTATAGGGAATTCCAATTATAGGGAACTTCCATTTGATTTTGCCAAGAAAGGTTGGACCAGACAGTCCTTGAGGTTCCTTCCAATCTGGTATTCTATGCTTCGATTTTTTTTGTTGGGTTTTTTTTTTTCCCCCACATAATTTGTACTTATATAAGACACTATGCTAGGGCTGTGCAGAAAATTAAAGAAAGCCTTAATATAAAGACCAGTTCACTTCACAGCTCTGATATAAAACTCTTAATTTCATGTTATCTGATGCAATTTACCAATCCAATAAACTATGCTGATCACTAATTAAAGATTTATGTTTAATTGCATTTATACAGTTATCGTGTGCTCTCACCCAGACTTAACTAAAAAGCAATGGGAAAAAAATGAAATACAGAATTTCAGCTTTGCCTCAAAGTCCTGAACTTGCTCCATATTTGAGCTAAAAGGTATTAGAATGCCCAGCAAACCTGAATAAACAAAAGGTGGACTTTCACTTGCCTATGAGCATTACCAAATTTCAACTCAAGCTGAGATACAGCCACTTCTTAGTCAAACTCCTCCCTGGACTCTAGGCCTTAATGGTTCAATTCAGTTGTTACACATAATGCCATTTGAGAGTCTGTGTGTTATCCAAGAAAATGTTAAGGATAGGCAGATATTACACAGGACCTACAGATCCATGCTTTTCCTGGATCAGGGTACACAAGCTGTGGGAACCAGTTATTTAAACATTGGCTTCTAGTGCCATTTTGCCCCTGCCTTCCAGTTGCTAGCCCAACAAGAAAATTTATTCACTTGGGTCCTGTATCATATGTGGCAACTCCTAGTAGGTATATTAAATACACTAGGGCATTTCCATATGATGCAAGATACCAATTTTTAGGCAACTGAATTGACACCTAAGGGAAGTGGTAAAGTATTGACTATGAAAAGCTTTGTCCAACAAACCAAACACCACATTGATGATGAAGCCATTCAGAGTTCAAATCACTTCATCTTTTCCCTTCTTATGACTGACAAAATAGAAATTATGAGGAGAATAATAGAGACACTCAGTATTTTCTGGCTACACAAATGGTGAGAAGAATAGCTTCCCAGCTGTGCCTTTAATAGTACCCGTCATAATGGGCGACCCACGTCACTTACCCAAGTCTGAGGTTTATACATAGAACTCTAAAACAAGGAGGTGAAAAATTTTTTGATTATTGCCTATTACTCCAGCACTAAAAGAATTGCATTCTCACATATTAAACATATATTCAAATCTGGCACTAGACTGCAATTAAATGAGAGTTGAGAATTTTTGACTATAATATAGCCATCTGCCGTATCTTACGGCTAAAGCAATAATGAAAATATTTAAATTTTTAAACTAAGATCTACATAACCCCTGGAACATACTTTTCATTATGTTGAGAATTTCATTATGACATGCCTAAGTAGTTATATGCTATTCTCCAGTAAGAACGACTTTTTTTTCTTTTTTTTTTCCCCAAAAGAAAATTTCACATTTTAATAGTAAAGATAGAATTCTGATTACTGGGGAATTTCTTCAGAATTTCTCCTTCAGGAAAAGCATAAAATGTTACTCATATTCTAGCTGTCAAACTACTGTATTAGAATTTGATGACCAAAACTAAAACCGTAACTTGCAGTGAACAGCAGCTGTAAGAACTATACCATTAATAGGAGTTAGATCAACAGTATAAATAGAACTAGTGATACTACTTATATACATAGATACTATTCAATATGAACTGAATTATATTGCTGTAAACTTTCTGAATAATTCTTTGTTTATTTAAATCCTAAACAAATATACTTGTAACTAAATACAACTGTTATTATATTAATATATTCTACAGATAAAAGTCAACATATTCCAAAACCCCCTCCATTTACTCTGACTTTCTTAAGGAAATTCATATCTATGAACAGGTGGTTGGGTTCTCCAGCATATATTGGATGCAGAAAAGATTCAGAGGTCAATGAAAAATGAAACTTTACCTGGGAACTGATTATACGTTGTGATGAACGAGCAATATTAGCAGGCAGGCCAAAAAAGTCAGGTTTATCATCCTCTGGAAGGCTTTCAATAATATTACGATAATCCTGCATTAAAAGCAAAGAATAAACGTAATTGAGGGAACTTTTTTTTCAGCTCAAGAAATTAACAGTGTATGCTGAAAAGAATTTCATTAAGTGCACTGCATAACACAAAGATTAAAGCAAGTATATAACACATGACATATCTTGGTAATCTTATTTATACATTTCTTAATTTTATTTAATAAAAAACTATCTTCTTTTATACAGAGTTTCCACTCTAAAAAAGCAAAAAGTAATTCTCATTACAGTGATGCTATCAACTGAAAAGAAAAATATGCTGACTGACTCTGAAAAGTATTTACAATACTTCTGTTGAAAACTTACAAGTAAAATCAATATAACAATATAAAAAAAGATTCGGACATTTGGAATTCAAATAATAGAGTATAATACATATTTATAAAATGAAGAGCATTCACTTCTATTTAAATCTATGAATATATTACCACTCAAAGAAAGGGAAATAATTCAGGTAAAAATAGGTTTGTGTGATCACGGGAGATGCAGAATAGCATCAATAGTTGTTATAGTGTAATAGTCACTAGTGATGTCACTCTTGTACAAAACAGAAAGAGGCCTTGCAGACTAAGGTAGACTAATGGTGCTGAATGTCTCTTTTATGTGGCTTTGAAGGCAAAAATATTTATTTGAAAGTATGGCTCTTCCCTATTGCACTGTATCATGTGCCTTTTGTCCTTGGCTTGCAGGAGCATGTCCTAGGTGTGCAAGATTTACTTTGACATGGAATCTCACTTCAGAGATAACAATAGTAGCAGACTTCTACACCAAACACCAAGGGAACACTATTTAGTAAGAGATATTATTCCAATTAACTTTGGTAATAAAAACTTAGCTTTATTATTAGTGTTCTACTAATCAAAACTAGTTGCAGAAAATTATTTAAGACATAAAAGTACGAACTCTCACATAAATAATCATATAACTAAAGGAAATTGAGATATATTAAATGCATTGCAGGCAAGAAGAAAGGTTCATCTATTTGACCGTATTATCTACAAGAATAGAGACCAACTTGATTTGTTTATTCCTTCTCTCTTTATGGTATTAACTCAGCACAACTATAGAAAACAACTGTCATATTTAAAGTAAAAAAATAAAGCACCCCCAAACCTAGACACTCAGAATCCAGGTAGAGAATGCCAAACAACAGCAATTTATTTTAACTGGTATAATTCCATTTACATCAACTCATATTGAAGATCTAGCATGGAGGCCTACATTAAAATGCAAATGAATTTTAATAGTAACAACTGTATGTGAAAGGATAGGGAGAAATCAGTTCTTTAGACTGTCAAATTCTCTCTTGTTTACACTAGAGGAATACTAAAGGAGAATCAGAATGCATATTCATCTCGAAATAAAATGTCATACACACTTCAGGGCATGTTAGCAGATTCTGTCAGAATGTTGATATATTTTGCAAATAAGGAGATATATTTAGATTTTCCCATATAATCTGGAAGTTATAAGAATGCTTAGTAGTCTGTACAAAAGTGCTATTATGTTAACATATTAAGTTATATATAAAGGTAATGATATTTGTCTTTGCCTTAAATTGACCCTATTTCTTTTACTCAGCTCTTCATAACTATGCTGCTCTGCACCGTAGTCCAATCAGATATCATAAAATAGGAGACTGATTGAACAGACTAGCAGAACAGTTCTGGCAACTTAAAAACTAGTGCTCCACACAAAAGAAGTCTTAAATAAATGGAGGCATCCTTTGGATTGTAACGCTGGTTTTCTTTGTGGGAATACTTTCAAGAATAATCCCTGTAAATACCTTATTTTGGTTTTTTCTGTATTAGGTGATAGAAGATGTATACCTACCAAAATACTGCAGGAATTCGGTAAAGAGATTGCATACGGGAAACTAGTCATCTTCTTGCCTCTAGCATTTAAACTGCCAATGACTCGTGAATTGAAAAGCTGCTCCAAGTAGGACCGAAGAACCCTCATATCGAAGTAATTATCTACACGGCCTCCATAAATTGCATTTTCAAACAAACCATGCACAAATTCCCACTGAAAATCTTTGGAACCTATAAATTAATTAATTAATATTAGTTTTGCATCAATGGATAGCATTGCATCATAAGCATTTCTTCTTGTCATTGCAGTTCTTCAATGAAAAATATAAAGACATTAAATAATTAAATTCAAATTGTTTTTCTTCTATAGTACCAAATAGTAAGAGTTGAAGAAACTTCAACAGGTTTGTAAATACATGTCATTGATAAAACAAACGCTTACTGTATTTCAAAATGAGTTATTAGAAATATTAATTAGGTCTTGAAGTGCTTTTTATTGGAGATAAACCAATTGGTTATATGCATTTCAGAACTGATGCTATTAGCATTTTGTGTTCCTTTGTCATAAATAAAAAGAATTTCCCTTGTTCAAAATTTTGTACGCTATTTTGTGTCAAAGTACCATCTGATCTCATAAAAAACTGATTGACTGAACCAAAATGAGGTCATGCTCAAAACAGATAACATTACTGGAAATGTCGTATCTTTCACACACAAAGAGGTCCAGGACAGGTACTCTGTAAATCATTATAAATCACACAACGTAGCACATAAAACTAAGACGTTACTATTAGTTTCCTGGCCAGACTGATGTTGCAATTAGATTACTCTGGCTTAGTTATATCCCACAAGTTCAAATTAACTTATTTTCCCTCCCTTCTATCACAGTTTTCCAAAATAACAACATGGGACAATGATCTACTTATACTCCATAGCTTTCACGCGCAGGTAAAGCTTGAGCAAAAAGGTATTTCTTAAAGTACCTTGAAAAAAGGAAGAAGTAATTACTTTAAGGGGGGGGCGTTTATTGGTGGTAACTATTGTTTCCAAACACCTCAATCATTGCTTTCAAAGAAGAGTTATCTTCACAGCAACAGTTAATGATTAGATTAATGATTATCATTGATGGTTAATGCTTGAACTTCTTTACATGACTACGTTTCAAGTCTGTATAACTAAGGTGCAATTCCAGAAGTATTAATCATCCATAAATCTGATTTAAGTCAATGATCATACACCATCTCTAAACATCAGTTCCTAAATTTACTTTGAAATTATATAAAATGCAAAGATTTTTTTTTAATTATCTATTTCATATTAACTAATATTAACAGACTACACTACTTAACAGAACAATGAAGTAGGCTCTATCTAACAGTGAGTTTCGTTATGAAGATTTCATTGATATTCAATTAATTTTCAATTCATTTATTCAAAATATGGGGTACAGAAGACTTCATCTTCCAGGCACTTCTGCATTTCCTGTTTATTACTCTGGACTCAAGCTCAGCAGAACAGTTCTTGGCACAAAGAAAATATGAGTTTATCCAACCTCCCAAAAATGGAATTATGATTCACCCTGTGTTTCTAACTTTGCTTACTGGTGATGAGCCTTGCAGCATCTTCACTGTTACCCAAGTGTTGTAGAAAGATCAAGCTCTTCCTGCAAGTTCTCTACTAATGGTAAAACGGACAGGTCCCATTTGCAAGGTCAGATGGCACAAGGTGGCTTGCATCCATACATCTAAACTCTCTTTTGCCCTGAAATAAGGTAACATCCTACCTGCTACATATTGGAGAGTCCCCAGGCTCTTCTATCTGACAAACCATGCCTTGTTGCTGCCTACAAAAATACCAGTCTGTATAAGCAAATATAGGAAAAAAAATAACCTGATCATGGAATAGTTTTTGAGTCTGTGTTCAGCCCTTACTCGTTTACTAAAACAGCCATATCCTTCAGAGTCTGGATCTACATCCAGAAAAGTCTAATAAGCCTAAATGCAGCTGTTTGAGGGTCAGACTATTTCCCATACTGAAGTAATTACCTACCTACCTCGTCATATGTTTATATTTGTGAAAATGTTCCGATGAAGATTCAAATGCAAAATGTTCAAAGCAGCCTTTAAACAGAATGGCCCCACAGTCCAAACTCAAAACAAAACAATCAGGCAAGGAAACCAGTTTATAAAAATTACTGTGAAATTTTTTAATATTCTAAGAATTTTAAAGGAGAGACATTCAGAGGGGTAACATTACAGAGGTGAGAAATCATTCCTTAAGAAGTGGCTTACCCTCAAAGAGTCTATCAATAATGTCAAAACCAGCACGGAGATCAGATAAAGAAAATTCATAAAACTTGGTCCAACCCTACCATTAAAAGAAATCCAAAGAATTTAATTAGTCACATGATGATGATGAAGTAAAATACAAATATTATGTAATTACTGAATACTGTAAAATACTTAATAATGAAAGAAGAGACAACCTATGTCCTCAAAAGTGCATCTTTGAAAACATTCAATCGAGGCAGTATTAAAAAAAAAAATTCAGCTCATTCAGTACGTATAAATTTACATGCTTACACAAACTAGAATCCATTCAGTATGAGGAATGTAAACTTAAGATTACATTATTTCCTAACAGTATTCACTTCAACTAAAACTGGCTGACATCTGTGATTAGGTCACGCATTAAATTAAGATTTTATTACTGAGGGCTTTTTTGTATTTCAGTTTCCTTTGGATTTTCATAAATAGGTACGATTCTTCAAGCACAGTCTACATTATACTTTCATTATCTTATTCCTTAATTCATGTCACTTCTCTACTGACTTAAAAAATTATAATAAGAAAAGCAATGACTGCTACTATTACAGCACAAATGCTGACCACCACTTACATATTTTAATCACTCTCAATTTGTACCTCCCTTCTGTTCTTGGTGGCATTATTCTTTATATAGCATTCACGTGTAATGTGTGCGTAATTCTAGCAAAAAACTTTACATGTAAATGGATAAGTATAAATAAATATTGATATATGATACAGAACTCAGGAAATTCAGATCTCAAAGGTACCTCCTGTTGCTGTATCTTCTTACAGCTGTACCTTGGCATATGCACCATATCATAGGAACAGGTGTATATGATTCATGATGAAAACCGTGTAAATGTTCCAGATAATAGGCACATATCCAGTGAAATGGATACAGTCTCAGGTCAAGACTGCAGCTGCTTCAAAGATCACAATCAAACTATCACCAGTCACCCTGAAGGTCACAAACTGGAAAGATGCCGCAGTCTCCCAACAGTGTATGTTTTTTAGACAGGTTTGTACATGGACCCCAGACAACCTGAAATTCATTATCAAATACAAGAGCTTCTAGTTCAGATTAAACTGCAGTCCAGCAATGCTGGAAACTGGTAATCTTAAGTAAAATAAACTATCACTAAGCATGCACAGGAGACAAACAGTCACACTGGAATTATGGAGAAAGCAGTAATCCTAGTTTGTGTCGCTTGGAAAGCTGGTGGTAAATGAAATTGAATTTGAAGAAAGCCAAATGAGAGTTCATGTGACAAAGAAGTACTTTCAATATTTTCACCTAGCTTACTTCTTGAACACCATATTCAAAGTCTGTTACTGGAAGAGGCAAATAACCTTATAAACCACAAAGTCAAAACTAGCAAAACACTCTCAAACATTCCAGGCTCTATGAGATCAAGTCTTTCAGGTGACAGGTTAATTTCACCCCTAGTCTGAATAAAATAAACAAGACATAGAATAGTTTGTTGGCTGGGGTTTTCCTCTGTTTAATTTAAGCATCTGCAGCCAGAAAGAAATGTTTGCTTTAAAGAAAAATTTATCTAAGAAAAAAACACATCTCATTCTCTGAAACCCATTATAATCCTCACAAGAAATGAGTTCCCTCGTTCTTCTCTCCTTGAACAGGGTTTGTGTGCAGAAAGAGTAGACAAAGTCATCTCCTTCCCACCAAAATGTCTCTTTTCTCATATCTTCCATTCAATCATGTACGTTTCCAGACTATTCTTTCCTGTTCCAAACAAACTGGATTCACAGAATCTTTTCCATGGGACCTCACTCTTGCATCAGTATCAGTTAGGACACAAATCACAACATAATCCCATGTAGGCAGTAGCAGATTTCAGAGGGACAGAATTTAGGGCACCAAGATCTTATTTTGCAATTAATTCAGAGACAATAATGAAAGCAGGCGCTAGAAGTATACAAATTTTCTCACCTCTGAACATGACCCAACACATACCTGACGAAAAATACTTCCAAATATAAAACCTAAGAAATGGGGTAAATTTTAAAAAAGGTAGCAAAAAATTTATTACCTGAGGAATATAATTTCTTCTTTCTTGGCATATAGCGTGAAACCATGCTAAACAAAAGAGAGAATGTGCTCGAGACAAGTTTCCCTTTTTATTAATTTGCTCTGGTGTCCAGGATTCATAGGTTCGCAAGAGATTCTTTTTGAGGCCTGGAGGTGCCTGCATTGGAAGGAAAAAACACTGTTCTAAACAGAAAACTCAATACTTTTACGTACAGCTTTCTTAAATTCTAACTTACAATTTTTAAGTTAATGATATGACAAACAGTACTTCATAGAATTTAAGGAGAAAAAAAATCTGCTTGTAATAAATGGCCTAACAACAGAATGATATTATACTGAAAATAACTTAAACATACTGAAGGAAATTGTAACCAGGACTAACTGACAGGACTAACTACAGAAGAAGAACTTAGTAAAAGAACATATCAAAATATGTAAGCAAAAAAGTAAATTCAATGTATTCAAGAACAAGAACCTTTCTTCTGATTTTACAAGCTCAACTACCAATTATCATTTCTTTGATCAGAGCCAACTGACCTTATGTCATCACTGCACTCTATTAGCTAGCATATAAATATGGTATATATGAACAATAATATGCCAGTTCCCTGATCTAGTGGTAGAAATGTGACAATCCTACACAGTGTTGCAGTTTCTGTACCATTGAAAACCTCAGTATAAGCAAGAAGGTACCTCAGAAGTTTAAAAACAGCTGCAGTCAACATAAAAGTGTAACAATTTTGGCTTCTTGAAAGTCAGAAGTTAGCAACGTTGGACTATAAAAGGTCAAAGCTTCTTGGTTTAGCTGTAGGCAAAATCTTCATGCTCCATAACCAATGGAAGAGTTAGTAGCACTCCTGTTCATGATTTCCATAATGAATATTAATGCATATGGATATTATTGGTTAGAGCACTTTTCAACAAGTTGGAAGAGCATGGTCACACCTATTCCTTAGGCTGAGCCATTTTGAAAGCAAGGCTCTCAATTTCTAGTAAAGGCCTTTAACAGTATGTTCTGATGTATGGGAGAAGACACATTTTTGTTGAAAGGGCCCAGTGAATATAAAGGTAGGGGAGTAGGCAGGGGGCTGGTGTGTGTGTGTAAAAGGAAAGAAAGTGTGATTCTGTGATATTCAGATGAAGATATTCATCAAGAAAGGGGAAATCCTTGGTTTTCATCCATGTTCCAGTACCTGTGTAGGTTTTTGCTTTTAAGAAAAGCTGAGTTAAGGCATAAAAGAATTTGGAGCACAAAACAGAAGAAACACTTCCCCCAGGTAAATTTATTTTCAGTTCAGACTTGTAACTGGAAAAAAATCTGCAAATAAGTTTTACAAATCTCCCCTTTAAATCACAGCTTCTGTAGATATCCACATAAAAATAAAAATGGTCATCAAAAAATCTTTCAAGATAAATAGCAATTTTTGTATTACTTCTAATTGAAATATAAGGCAAAACCAGTTATGTAAACAATCCATCATTACCCAAATATTCTATCTAAACATATAGTTTACTATACATACAAGTTCATTCATTGTAAACATATAATAAAAGCTATCCAAACAAATCTTACCTCATAAGTGATTTTCAGACTTGATTGAAGCAAAATGGGAGTAAATTTGGGATGAACTTCAGTAGTAAGCCAAAGGCGAAAGTTTGGTTGAGGCTGTAACGCATTCAGTTCCTATTAAAGACATGTCATATAGTGAAGTAGTTTTGGGTTGTTCGTTTTTTTTTAAATACAGAACAGTATTTACAAAATTATAATATCCTAAATTAGAAAGTTAGGATTGTCAAAAATTTCTTCAGTAGTTTTTTTACAAGTAAGGTTATTCAAAAGGCTATATAGTTCAAGACATGTTGTCTCCACACATTCTATATGGTCACTGTGCTCAAGTTCAAAGTTCACCCTAGCTGTGTCAAAATATTTGCACCTCAGCCCCAGATCCTAAATTCAAAACAGAAAAATATATAGCAGTTCTTTACATTAAGTAAAAAAAAAAAAAAAAAAAAAACCAACAATGAAAAAAACCCTGAAAAGGCTACATCTCAAAAAAATGAAGGCTTGGAATGTGGGCTGCATATCAACGTCAGATCTCAATGACTTTCAACTGTATACCTATATTAATTTCTTCAAGTGTTTGTTGTATGCACATTTCATGTACCATGATTCCTAAAAAAAATCAAGATAGGAAAAAGGAGTTCTAAGAAAATATGCTGTATCAAATTATAAAGGCTTCACAAAAAATATGTAATTACTGAATGTAAGAAAACATATTGCTGGTTCTTTATGTGCATCTGAAACAGACATATTTTCCACTGAAGATACAAAAGTTCTTTGAACATTGACTTGAAAACGATGTCAACAGTTTTGTGTATGTGTCTTGGAAGAAACATAGAGCTCAAAAATCTCTTAACAGATTTTCTCACAAACCTTTCATTTTGATAATCTCTAAAACATAGTAATTTTCTTTTCAGTGGTTTTAGTGAAGAAGAAAATTCTGTCAACCCATTAATTGTTCTGCTCTTTAGGCAAAATGACAGCTGTATCTGGTACCTAGGATCACAGAACACAGAGGTTGGAAGGAACCTCTGGAGACTGTCCAGTCCAACTCTGGTCAAAGCTACAGCAGGTTGCCCACAACTGTATCTAGTCAGGTTTTCAGCATCTCCAAAGATGGAGACTCTACAGCCTCTCTGGACAACTTGTTCCAGCATTTGATCATCCTCAGAGTAAAAAAAGTTTTGTCTTATGTTTAAATGGCATTTTCTGTATTTGAATTTCTGCCCATGGCCTCTTGTCCTGTCACAGGACACCACTGAGAAGAGCCTGGCTCTGTCTCCCTTACACCTTTCTATCTGCTGACACACAATGATAAGATACCCCTAAGCCTCCTCTTCCCCTGGCTGAACAGTGCCTGTTCTCTCATGCTCTTGTTATGTCAGATGCTCCAGTCCCCTCATCACCTCTGTGGCCCTTTACTGGACTGGCTCCAGCATGCCCCTGTCTCTCTTGTACTGGGTAGCCCAGCAGACACAGCACTCTAGATGTGTCTTACCAGGGCTGACCAGAGAAGGATCACCTCCCTTGACCTGCCTAAAGCAGCCCAGGAGGCTGGTGGCCACCTTTGCTGCAAGGGCACAGCTGTCTCATACTCAGCTTCTTACCCACCAGGACTCCCAGTTTTTTTCTGCCAAGTTGTTTTTCAGTTATTTAGCTCCCAGACTGTCTGGTTGCCTGGAGTTATGTCTTTCCTATGGGAAGCACTTGGTATTCCCTTAGCTGAACTTCATGAGGATCTTGTCAGCCTACTTCTCCAGCCTATCAAAGCCCTTCTGAATGAAAGCACACCAATCTGTTGTACCAATCATTTCTCCCAGGTTTGTATCATCTGTACTTGCTGAGGATGCATGCTGTCCCATTATTCACATAATTAATTAAGATGCTAAACAATGTTGGCCACAGTATCAATGCTTAGAGCACACCACTGATGACGGGCCTCCAGCTGGATTTTTTGCCACTGACAAAACCCCTTTGAGACATACAGTTACACCAGTTTTCAATCTACTTCACTGTGGTACAATCATGTCTGTATTTCATCATTTTGTCTATGAGGATGTTACGGGAGACAAACTAAGACATAAAAATGATCCACAGCCTTGGAGATTTAACTAAAAATAACAAAAGAATTTACACGCTGGTTCAAGCTCAATCACCTACAGCATGCATGCTCTGATACATCGTGTTTGGCTAGAATACAGCTAAGGGCAGTCAGCTGAAAGATGATACCTTCACATCTTACTATTGGTAAAGTTCACATTGACCAGAAGGCATATTTCATCTTCTCAAATGGAAAGACTGTGAGAACTAAATGTATATACCTGGATGGAATTGAGTTGTAACTATGCAGGTCTCTCTTAAGAGGATGTTCAAACATATGAACTGTATAGCCTCACACTGGCTAATGGTAGGCTAAACAGACAAGGGGATGTGCTGAGTCAAACATCAGCAAATTTCAGTCTCTACTAAGCTCAGCAGAAGTTTAGCACATTCAGTATTATGTTCTTGTGGAAACAATAAGAAACTTCTGATACATATCAACATTTTAATATTTGCAAGATCTGGAAACTGATAATTGGTATGAGGCTTACAAACACTTCTTTACAGTTCGTTACGACATTCAGAGTAGATGACACATGTCAATGTTATCTCCTTTTGCCTCTCCATTTTTTCAAAATGGTTTAGCAGAATGTTAAAGGTACTTAAATGCCACATAGTCATTACCAGACAGAAGACAGACTGCAAGCTTATGTGCATGGAGTATAGTTTATGAACAATCCCTCAATCATTAGAAACTGGAAAATTAAGACTGTAGTAACTGTTTATAGGAATTCCCCACCTTTTTTATTTTTTAGTTTGTTTGTTTTATGGATTTCAGAGTGATATACCTGTAAAGGCACTTTGATTTAGTTAGCAAGTTAACGATTTTACATGCTGTAAGTGCATTTCTATAAAACATCAGACATTTCATTTCAAATTAGCAAAAACCTCTTAGTGACTCAGACACAAGTTACACTTATCAAAAAAGAACTACTAAAAAGAAAGTCCTAGAACTAAAACAAAAAAAGAACAAATTTAAGCATATATAGATGCAGAGTTCAGCAAACATGGGCACTATCCCATAAAGTATCAGAAATCCTAATGGGAACATTGGTTCACTCATTTTTCAGAAATACTCTACACTTCATGAAAATTAAACTGCTCACACAAAGGAAGGAGCTGCTTAGGTATGAAGCATTTCACCTTATTCATGACTGAGAAACCCGCAAAAGTTCATTTTTAAATTACTGGAATTTTAAACATCACCATGGAAAAGCCTGAAATGCTTCAGAAATGGTGCATGCTAATTTTTTCAGGTTTCCAATACATTCTTCTCTAGTCACCCTCACCTTTTCCAATACAGGAAGCCAAGATGTAACAAGATGCAGGTTCTTTAAACACAGCCTTTCTCCATTGTGTGCACATTCTTTTAAAGTTTGAATAGCCAGGTCAGCTTGGCCTTGGCCCATTGCAATCTGAAATGACAGACACAGTTGTATCACAAACTTATCATACCTCATTTAACAGTATAATACAAAATTGTTATTTCCAAGTTAGAGCATATATGTAGAAAAGAAGGTGTGCTAAAAGTAACCAGAATTTTCTCTAATGTGATAGGCTACTAAAGTAGGGGGAAAATTAAGGAAAACTTAGTTTTTTCTTTGCAACCTAACCAGTCTGTTAAGAAACAACATTACCTAGTCTTTTTTATGGAAAAAACGTGAATCACATGGTGACAGTGATGGTACTCCCTTAGAACTCAAAAAGTAATTTCAGTATCAGTCACTAAACTGTA
Organism: Falco naumanni; assembly: GCF_017639655.2. Taxonomy (NCBI): domain Eukaryota; kingdom Metazoa; phylum Chordata; class Aves; order Falconiformes; family Falconidae; genus Falco; species Falco naumanni. The sequence goes on along the minus strand of NC_054057.1, from coordinate 55,582,416 downwards.
TTACTGCAGAACTGCTGATACAACAAAAACAAGAGATAAATGAGAACAAAGTTTATTTTGACTGCAAGTTAGGAGTACTTCCTTTGAACAGAAACACTCAATTTCATACTAAGATGAGTGAAAAACTAAGGCTGCTCTTTTTCCAACTGGGAAATACAAATAGCTTAACCAACAGACTTTTCTTCATTTTTTTTTTTATAGTACCATATTGCTGCTAAAATAAACTTGGATCTTCAAATGGATCCAAACCCACAAAGATCCAAAACTGGATTTTCAGACAAATTAGTGAAAACTGAAAATAAAGGACTTGTTCTGTGGCACAATTCCTGCAATACAGACTACCTGTAGAGTACATTCACCTTAGTTCTCCCTTAGAAACTCATTGGAAGCTGTATGTAACAAAAAACCCTGAACCAAACAAGTTGAAAAGAAAGTGGTTTGAGTCCACCAGAAAAGTCTGGTCTTGGCATTACTGCTACAGCAAAATAAAATATTGTGATTATTATGACTTCATCAACTATCCCCCAAGAGGAAATCCATCCTGGTTTTTTTATCCTAAAACTGTACTGAATCAAAGAAACTTGGGCCCTTAGCTTTATATGATGATACAAAGATATCATCTGCCTAAATAAAATTGAGCATATCATCTTGAAATTACTTAAAACAGCAAAAAGAAGATAACTGAAAGTCACCAGACAATATGGTAGTACACTGCACAAATTTAGTGGTCAGTACTTTATCCCATATGAGAAATAATTCAACAATGAAGCAAAATTTGACCTATGTTCTCTTCAAATTACATGAGAAAGTACAGGGAAAAAATAACAACTAAGTATTCTCATTAGTAGGACAATTTTCAGATGATTCAGCTTTGAGTAGCACTCCTTAATCAAATACCATGTCATGTTACATTTTAAAAGTCCAACTTTTAAAGGATATTTTAGATAAACACAAAAAGCCATGTGGCAGAGTAGGAAATATGCATTCTGAAACATTCCCAGCTAGATAAACTGGCAGTAGGATTTAAATCTTCACAATTTGATAGGAAAAATATACTACATCAGTGCACATTCCAGGAAAGGAACAATTTCAAGGACTATTTAAAAGCAACATTAAACTTGACATTTTCCATTTCTGTGCTAACCAGTGATCACCTAGGCAATAACTCCCCTCCCCTGAATGTTTGAAATGACAAAGGAAATAATGTTTTACAGAGAGATACAAAGCGTACTGGTACTGTGTATTAGGAATATTAGGAAATCACTTGTTTCATAGAACAATTTGAGTTGGAATGGATCCTGGAAGGTCTCTAGTCCCATCTCCTGCTCAAAGTAGGGTCAGCTGTGAAAGATCAGACTATGAGCTGAGGGCTTTGTCCAGTGGACTCTTGAGAACCACCAAGGATGGAGACTGCACTGGGAAATCTGACTGTTCTCATGGTGAAAAAGTTCCTCCTTACATCCAGTCATAACTTATCCTGTTACCATTTATACCCATTGCTTCTTTCCACCATGCCTGACTGCAAAGAGTCTGGGTTCATTTTCTCAATGACCTTCTTGTAGGTCTTGTATTGACCTGTTATTAGGTCATCACCTATAATAATTATTATATTGGCTGTTATTAGGTCATCACAAAGACTTCTCTGCTGACAGGGCACAAGGTTGACTCATGCTGTTTGTCATCTACAGAAACCCTCCAGTCCTTTTCAGCAGAGGTTCTCCCCAGACAGTCAATCTATGGCCTGCATCATTGCAAGGGTTTCTCCTTTCACAGGGAGAGGACTTCACATTTCTTGAATTATATAAGGTTCCTGTCAGCCAAGGAAAGCCAAGGACAGTTGCAAGCCCACTGCTTGGTGGGGCATGGCATATAATGACAAAACACATGGAAAAGGCTGAGGTACTCAATGCCCTTCCAGTCTGAGGTTTCACTGCTAAGGCTTATTCTCAGGCCTCCCAGGTCTCATACACCTACAAGCACGAGTGAAGCAATACCCACAGTAGAGACAGAGATTTAGGAATCACTCAACACACTTAGAAATAAAAAAGTCCACAGGACAAGATGGGATGCATCCAAGAATGCTGGGGGATCAGCTAACGTCACTCCCTGCTCTCATCTTCAAAAGGTTATGTTGATGTGGGGTGTTTACTCATAGAAAAGGAAAATGTCACATCTATCTTCAAGAAGGACAAGGAGAAAGATCTTGTTGATTACAGGCTAGTCAGCCTCCACTCAGTCCCTGCAAAAGTTATGGAGCAAGCACTCTTAGAAGCCATTTTTAAACACATGAAGAACACAGAGGTGGTAAAGAGTAGCCAATACAGATTTGCCAATGGCAACTCATGCCTGATTGACTTCATTGCTTTCTATGATAAGGTGACTGCCACTGTGGACAAGGACATGCCAGTGAATACTGTATTCCTTGACTTTAGTAGAGCTTTTGACAGTCTCCCATATCCTCTTTATCACCGAATCAGAGACATATGGGCCGGAGAAATGTAAAATAAGTTATGCAGAAAAATGGCGGGACTGCTGGGCTCACAGGATGGTCATTGGTGCAAAGTCCAGCTGGCAGCCAGTAACTAGCAGTATCCCTCAGAGATCAGTACCAGGACAAATACTGTTTAATATCTTCATCAGTGACATGGGTAATGTGACTGAGTGCACTCTCAGCAAGCTAATGGATAACACCAAAGAGGTGTAAGAAGGGTGAGCAATCCATACGCTGGAAGTCAGGGTTACTACTCAGACCTGAACAATCTGGAGAAACAGGCTGGCAGTTCATGAAGTTCAACAAGGTAAATGCAAAGTCCTGCAGCTGGAATGGAATTATCCCATGCAATAGTAGAAGCTAGGGTCTGCCTAGAAGCAGCTTTGGGGAAAAGGAAACCTTAGTGGACTAGTTGGATATGAGTCAACAACGAGGCCTTGCAACAAAGGCCAATCCCATAACGGACTGTATTAGTAAAAACATTCAGCAAGTCCAGGGAAGTGATCCTTTCCCTCTCTTTGGAACTTGCGAGACCACATCTGGAGTACTGTGTCCAGCTTTGGGCTCCCCAGTACAAGACAGACGCGGTCATATTGAAGTAACTAACTCCAGAGCAGACCACCAACATGATCAGGGCACGCTTAGCAGGTTTTGTTTAGCCAAGCAATCAGGAGACCTTCTTGCTGTCTACAACTAACTTACTGAAGACTGCACAGAAGATAGAGCCAGACTCTTTCAGAGGCACGTGGTAATAGGACATGAGTCAATGCAAACAAGCTGGAACATGGGAAATACTGATGTGATATTAGGAAAAACATTCTCCTGTGAGAGCTGTCAAATACTGGAACAAGCTGCCCAGAGATATTGTGGGATGATCCCCACCCTTGGAGGAAGGATCTCCCTGCTCTGAGCACAGAATTGAGACAGATGATATCCAGAAGTCCCTTCCAACCTAGGTTATTCTATGAATTTAACAGCTACAGTAAATTCCTTCTTAGAAAAAGAAAAGTTGTTTTCAACACCTCTGCATAGATCTAATTTTGAAACAGACATAGAAAATATAAAGTGATCTCTTAGCACTACAATTCTTGATTAAAGTGACTTATTTTCACCCAGTTCAGTTTTGTGTCAAATGCAAAACTGGGAACAAGCTGTATACCATGACAAAAAACAATTGTTATATTGGCTGGGCAAATATTTTTATTGTTGCATGCCTATTCCTGAAATCTGAGAGCCTTCCTGCATGGTTGATCTTAAACACTTTTTTAAAAAGACTTGAAATATAACAGTTCTGTTCAAGGACTCCCATCAGCAATTAATTGGTTAACACTTACTTGTAAAACTTCTCAAACTATCTTACAGAATTTCACAAAATACCGAAGTGTTCACAAACACTGAACATCTGATTTTATGTTTTCTGTTGAATAAAGAAATATGCAAGTCCTACAAGCAGAGAAAATTATGCAGTCTAGTTGTTGGTGGGTTTTGTTCATATTTCAATTACTCCACACTAAAACTGATAATGTTTCAGCATGTATGACAATTCTTAGTCTCTTTTGTTCTCCTCCATCTACTCATTTTTCCTTTCTCCAAGTTGGAGGAATACCTCTCATGCTGATTCTACTTCTGTGAGGATCGTTGTGTCTCTCCAACCCATTTTGCCAATGATATCGGAAGTTCATGGCAAGATAGGTGGGAACAACAAACACATAGACACCCATGCTTTCACATACTAACTTCATTAAAAACCAAGGTACAACAGATATTACTTCTGTAAAATTTTACACATTGTGGTTTTTAATCATTATGCTTATCTAAGACTGACCTGATGGTAGCACTCAGTATTTCTTTCAACACTGGCAAGTTCTTGCAACTCTTGAGAAGGATCGGCACCAGGAGAAATAATTATTAAGATGGGCTCAATTGCCAGAGTCTCTTTATACAGACGTTTCAAATGCAGAGGTGATGGAGATAATTCTTTTATTCCTAGAATTAGATTTATCATGGAAATAAAGTGATTACACAGGATGGAGTGCATCATTAAGCACTTTAGAAATCATCTGGCTGTCAAAGTTATGTTTAATGGAGATCATAAAACTGGTCCTATAAGAAAAAAATTCTTACAGTATGCAGGTAGAAGGCACCCTATATTGTTAAGAAAAAGACACAAGCATCAAAATGGCACCTGGCCTTCCAGCTTGGTGAATATAAACTGCAGTCTTTACAGTAAAGTCTTCAAGAAAACATACAAAAAGAGAAGAGCTGGAATATAAGAATATGAGAGAAGCTATATGCAGCCAGGACTATGTTTAGAGAACTGAAAAAAAGGAGTCCAGTGTTTTCAGGGTAAATAAATAAGCACTCATATTCCAGATAATAACTATGCAATCAGAGTGGGAATTCCTGACATACTTTTCTGCCTCCATGTTATATTCTGACAGAATTTCTTAAATCTTAACTATCTAAACTGACATCTGGACATGAGAAGAAAAAGCATATGTGAGAGCAAGTAACTTTTCAGAAAATGTCTAAGTGGGAAAGGGAAAACAAAGGGGAAGACAGACAGACCTGACATATAAATACAAAGTTTGGCAGAGGGTGCAAACTTCACATTTTTCATAAACAGATGAAGCTTCCAGCAACTCAATGAACAACTTTTCACAGAACTTGTCTACTAAAGACAATGCAATTAAACCAATTTACAGCAGCTGGAACTTGAACTCAAAATGCTTGTTAAAATTCCTTTAGTTGGTGATCTGTACATAGAAAAACAATGTGCAAAAATAACCATAGATGTATTATTACCATTAACAATGCCAACAGAGAAAGCAGGAAATATTTTTATTATTATTATTTTGGCAAGCAATTTTATTTTGGCTTAGATGCAATGTGACCATGAGAACTCTGATCTACTTTATAGAAAATGGTGTGTGAGAATAAAATACTTGCTTAGCCTGCACTGATATTCTTTCTGTGTATCTTTATTGCTTTTTTTAAGAATATGAAAATGTAGGTAATTAAAATTAAGCTTCCTTAAATACTACTTCTGATGTAGCCAGACTCAAAAACTAGGTTAAAGCAGATATGAAAAAAACCCAAAACAACTCAATGATCAATATGGAACGATTTGGAAGTATATTGTCAATATGATTTTTGCTAATATAGTGCATTTCAGTATAGCATGCAAAATAAAAAAACAAGCATGCTTCGGGTGCCCACAAAACACGTTTATAGAAAATTCTTATGAACTTTATCTTCAAAAGAAATTATTTTAATTTCCCTTCACCCATAAATTTAAAAATATATGTAAAAGATGAAAAAAGGAAAAAGCCATATCTGGATAGAACAGAAGTCGAAGGTTTTCTCGTAGGCTATTACAACTCTTTCGGAACTCTTTTTTTCTCACAGGAAAACAGCCAAAGGAGATTGGAAACTTAATAGTTCCCTTTTGAACTAAGTGAAACAGTCTGTTTAAGAAGTTTCAGAGCAAGGACCCTGAAAAAGACATGGCAGAAAAAAATATGAAAAAAAATATTCATACAGGCATGAACCCTTTTATTAGTTGGAACGTGTTAGTCATGATTTATGACATGATCTCAAAATAAGATCTCACTGGTATGCACGAAAAAAATCTGTGGATGAAACTTTGCCTACAAATGGTGTCTGCCTTCCTCAGTGAGGCTGTAGTTTCATTTACCAAAAAAACATTCCCTTGTAGAATGCTTCCAAGGAACTGGTATCAAGATAGACCTAGCCAATTACATAATACAGTGCGGTCTGGAAGACAGTAAGTAGTTAATCTTTTTTAATCTCACTTCTGTCCCAACACTGTACCACATTAAAACCAAAAAATTCTGCCTTGTCCCTACGTAATGCAGGGGTGACTCTTAAAACTATAGTGTCCACCCCAGTAAGGCACGCATCATTCACTATTCATCTTCCATACGCATATTGTCATTAACTGTTAAAAGCTTAAAGAAGGCTTTGGTGTGGTATATTGCAATATTAAGATTATTTGGAATTTTAAGTCCCAAACTTTGAATACAATAGACCTCAGAGAGAAAACAGACAGGCTAGAACAGGCAGACAATCACAGTATTGAAACACTCTAAATTATGTGTATTTCTAAACAGACAGTAAGAATTGTATTACAGTCCAAGAGACTGACAAAAAATTACTGCAAATATGAAACAATCTTTTGAGATTCAATTTACAAAATCTCACACCTAATGTTTTTTTAAATGGTAAATTACATTAGATGAAAGTATCTTTTTTGGAAAATTTTTGTCTTGAGGAAAATGATGCAGTGTAAAACTTCTAGAAAAACAGCTATCCTCCTTTCTTAATCACTTCAGTGTTCAACAATTCATTAAAATAAAGTAATAGATCTTTTATTATATTTCAAATCACTATGCAGCATAAACCAAACCATTTTAAAAGCACTTCCATGCACAGCATAAGATCAAACCCTAAAACTTAGGGATAAGAATTATAAAATAAAAGAGAAAACATAAAACCAAAAAACAAAACTTATTATTGTGTAGAAACACCTGGTAAAAAATTAACTTACCTAGGGTTTTACATGCAAAAAGAGCCAAGGCACTCTGTAGCCTGTCTGGTTGGACAGCCTGGACCACAAGTACCTTAAAATAAAACATATTCAGGGGAGATGAGTTTACAAAAGTATATTGCGACAATTTAAAAAGCAACGCTCTTCTAAGAAGGCTGAATTCTTTAAACTTCTTCTCAAAACAAAGTTATTTTCTCTAAAAATATAAAGCTATCTCATCATTCCCTTCCAAAATAATCTAATGTAATTGTTCTTTTGTAAGTAGCTCATCCTACTAATAGAATCAGAAGATAGATCTACATCTAATATCTATTTGTAAGCTGGAACATTTTCTACAATGTTTTCGAAAAAAGGTAGCTACATGGGTAGCAAGAATGACAGAAAGCAAACAGTTTTATACTGGCAATCTAAATTCTATACCTGTATTTAGGCAGTAATGTCCTAACTGGAATACTGATGTTTCTGATTTCAGTGCAGTACTACAGCAAAATAATCAGTGATGAAAGAATTTCCTTTGTTTAAGCACATCTTTAGAGTTTTACATCTAACTTCTTTTTCTGAGGCATTCTGACTTTCAAAAATCCTATTTCTACAGATGCTTTTACTGTTCTTCAAAAGACTACAGAACATGAAGAGCTAATCAGTTCAGATACAAATTAAATTAGCAGCTCCCCGACCAGCTACCTCTTTGTCAGTTAACTTCTTGCAAGTGTTCACTGCAGGCAACTGCAGGCAACTAATTCAATTTCAGTAGAAAGGATTTGTTAAAATTGCCACCCCTTCTTCTACTCCCTTACTTGCTGACCTGCAAACCACAATACTGAACCTATCACCACATTCTGGTTTCCAAGTCTGGAATATCTGGTTTTAGTTTTGGAGGAAAAATTGAACTTCATTAAATTTTTAAGAAAGCACTACTTTTTAAGCTTGGGATTACACTAAGTGCTACTGCACTATTTTTAAGTTTAACATACAGTTTGAAAGAAATGAAATTATGAGTGACATAAATGTAACCATGTAGTTTCAGTATATTCCATCAACAGAAACATTCTTAATACTTTCTACACAAGGAACTAGATAATATGCTGATCATTCCAGATTTACTTTCCTAGAAAAGCAGAATTTTTGACAACCCATTGCACACTTAAGAATTGTTCTTCTGCATTTCATCAAATCAAATATGACTCAGACAAATTTCTTTCCAAAATAGTTTGTTCCTAATTCCATGCATGCTATTTTAGAAATTCTCCTCCTCCACAAAAACTCCAAATAGAGAGCCCTTAAGTGCTAAATGGCATGGAATTACATTGTCTTGTACCCCATCCCTTCTTTGGACGGGCCTTCATTTTTTCTGAAGTGACGTCAATGGAAAATCACTGCATCATTTGAACATAAGTGAAGTTCCATAATCACAAAAGGAATAACTTTTTTCTCTTCCAGAGGAGAAGGTTCCCTCGGTGGAGGAAGGAGCTTCCCTCTCCAATAGTTCTGGCGAGTTCTTTAATCATCAGGCTTTCAGGAAGAGCAGTATTTCCTGACTACTATCCTAATAAACAGTGGCTGCTACCGCATTTTGTGGCTTTCAGTCAGATGTGTGAGTCTGCACATTTAACAATGAACTAAACTGATGATGCTCAACAAGCTGACAAATTCTGCAGTAACAAAGCAACCAAGAAAGAATTTTAATACTTATTCATAAAATTAAATCTGTGAATATTAATAAAAAGCTTGTTTCCTCACAGGGTATACTCAGTTGCAGCCAATACACCAATACAAAAAAGACAGATAAGGGAGAACTAAATAAGCATTACAGAAAAAATATAAAATAAATAAATATTAAAAAAAAATATAAATCCTTAAACTAAATAGTTAAGCTGTAAGACAATGTAGATACTGTCACTGCTTATAAATCAACCAGGCCTGAAACCTATATTCTTCAGATATAAAACTCGTTTTCAATGCTGAACTCATAATTATTTAAAAGAATTTAATATGAAAAGATTACCTGCTGAAACAAGGAAATTCTTTTCACAATAGTAGATGGAAAGTCTTGTTCACACACAGAGCTCTGAGAAAAAGTGTGCCACAGACCTTCATCTTCAAAGCAAAGTGTCTGATACAGACCTGGGAGAGAAATCTACGAAACAAATAGTGCATATTTAACAATAGAGAATAGCCATTTGGACATTGTGTAATTTATTTAGTTTCCAAATATCACTGTGACCCTAAACCTGTAAATATTTGTGCATACCACATAATTCAATTTTACCCTCAGAGTTAAAGAAGAAAGTGGTAGGTATTAAAAGTAACCATTTGTTTACCTATTCCCTGCAAATGCTAAGTCTGTATTTGCTCTATATTTTTTTTTTAAACTTCTAGGTTCTTCACTTTTAATTTTTTTCCTTTAATCATAACCAGGCTCTTTTTCTATCAGTACATGCTACTGATTCACCCAGTTACTCTCTGTTTGTTTGTTTAATCTCCTAACAATCATGCTTGCCACACCATTATTGCAATTGTTCGTGATTCTTGGTGAAGAGAAATGAAAAATAATGAACTCTGGATTCAGCAGCAAAAGTCCTTGCCAAAAGCTGGTCAAGGTCTTCCTTCTTGCTGCTGAGCTACATGCAGGAGAAGAGCCTAGGACAGAATTTCAAGGACTAGTATTTTCGTTTTGTTCCCTTCAGGATCAGAGGGCTTCAACATTGATTCTTGCAAGGTAAACCAAACAAAGTAATTTTTGTTTTAGTTTGAAATTACTTGATCTGAGCAGTAACAAACTCTGAAACACCTTTAAAGATCTGCATGGAAATCTGGTAAGTAGAAAACTAGTTCCCCAGTTAACAGTTTATGGTTTTTAATACAATACGAAGCAGTTTGCAAAAGTCATTACATAGGAGATACTTGCAACTATTTAAATATTCTTTGCAATTTTTCCTCTATATATTTTTCTTTCTATAGAAATGGCAGTACCTTGGGCAAGCTTACAGTATTTTCTAATCTCAGTAAGATGACATGTTCATTCACGTGCACAGAAATTCACGTTAGATGGAGTAGAGAAGAAGAAATGAAAAGGCTCAGGAAAAAAAAAGATTAAGAAAAAAAAAGTGGGTTTTTTTTAAGTGAGTATATATTAAGGCATGGTTTCTGAAAGATAGAATAAACAATTTAAAATAACAAAATATTTCCATCTGACAAATACATATTTGAATATTCAAGTCCAAATTAGTATTTGCTAAAACGAAAGGCCTTTTAAGTTAAATTCAACCCGCCACATGACGCATACCTTCAAAGATGCTACTGCCCAGGCTTGGTCCTGTTCTATCCAAGAGGGAATCTGGTCACGAACACTTCTTTGTGAATCCTTATTGAAGCAAGTTACGTTACACACATAAGTTATGCAAACTTTGTTTTGCAAACACTATAGTCGCTTATAAGACTGTGAAACCCATGTTCTTAATAAAAATAGCATTCACAACAGCAATCTTTCTGTGGTCTTTTGATAAGTTCATAAATGGCATAACAAAAGCTACCAATGATTTAAATCTGAGATATACTGTTCACATTAACATTTGCTTAACAACCTGAGCCTGAGAATACTTTATCTTTTAGAGTATCTGTACAAGATACTCAACTCTTAGGTAGTTTCCTTTTTTATTAAAAACAAATGACCCAAATGACTGGCTATCTGCATATGCACTTTGAGCAACTGACTTCAAAAAGTAACTCCACTGCACATATTTGTAGTCATGAAGACGACAGTTCTTCACACCAAAGTCAAATCTGTGGTAATTCATAGGCAAAACATTGCTTCTGGACGTCTCTGTACTGGTAAAGTTTGACCACAGTTCTATTTTTCTGCTCCTTCAGTGCTGGAGATGGAGGAAATTCTAAGGATGAACAACATAGCTTAAGCTCCAGTAGAATCTCTGTATTCACTGTATCATTTTTATAAAAAAAATCTTACAGTACCCATTAACCAGTCTGATAATCTTTGTATGGAAATGTACTTGGATCTCTCAACCACTGAACAACTTCAAGAGTAATCTTAAATGTTCAGTAGAAAAAAGGAAAGCTTTCTTGTGAAAGGATGTCTCAGCCATGAGTTATGAAGTTTGAGAAAGAACAAAAGTAGGAAACCTGGAAGCAATTCCAAAAAATAGGAATAAACTTGAGATGGGTCTGCAATATACATTCCAGTTAGAAATGGGGTTGAATCACATATGTCCACAATATTTCCAAAATTTATGGTTGTGTGTTAGGTGAGGTAGAGGTAGGACTGGCGTTAAATTCCATTCTACACTCAGATCTCACATAGCTTGAAATGGCCTACAGCAAGAAAATACTTAACGATCACCAAGTTCACTAACATTTAATTGAATTACAAAGACTCCACAAAGGTGAAGAGGGGACTTCTATATTCACACTGAATTGCAAAACACCATAGAGTCAGCTAAGGGCTACAGAAAGGGAGAATTTAAGGATCTTTTAAGCAAACGACTGCCTAAGTAAGAAAATTATTGTGTTTTTTTAAGTGACTTGCCACTTCCGGCAGCATGCATGTGAACATGGTATCATGGATATTCTAAAAACAAGGTACTCACACTGTTCCTTGTCTTGTACCACGGGGTGTATGAGATACCTTGATAGATATCTAAACAAGGCTAAAGGTTTAAAGTAATTCTGAATGATGAAAACTGCAGCTAAGCCTGATGGAAATAAGCTAGCCTGACACTGAATGAAGGAGGAGATTAGCAAAAGAATAGGCAAAGACTGAGCTCATGATTCCTGATCAGGCTCGTGTTTCCTAAAAGCACCTTTCAAACCCTTTGTCAAAATATTTGGTTCAAAGAGGAGCTATAATGGGTAAGACTACAGAAATCTTAGCTTTCTCTAACTTTTTTTACCAGAAGTTTATTTTCAAAGCATACAGATTCAACAGAATGGAGGGACACTTGGTAAACTAGAGCATGATTGGTCAAAAATACAACTGAAGCTTTTTAAGCTAGCTCTGTCACCTAGGAAAATATAACAATACATCTCCAGATGTAGAGCTCTGAGGCTGGGGAAAAAAGCATGTCAAAGTTAGCAAAGTGTGTGGACAATCCCATCAATCCATACAAAAAGCACAACTCATATATGATACCAGGAGAGAAAGATACTCAGAAACACTGATTTTAGTTGCAGAAGAGGGCTTAAAACCTCCTCAAACATACCACTGAAAACACAAATTGTAATCCTGGTAACAGAAACAGGAAGAAAAAAAAAGCAAGAAAGGCAAAAAGCTATGCAAATTAGAAAATGAGTGGGTACATTCAAAAAGCTCAAAAAAATTTAATGTTTTTATATTACTACAAGAGAAGGGTTTTTGTTCCTTTAAGGTATGTATACAATTAATTAAACAATATAGTAAGAATAAAACTTTCACTTTTCAGGATTTATCTAAATGTTTCTTATTTCAAAATACACACATAAACGTAACTTACTGATTTTCTTATGGTATCTCCAATCATCACCCCTGTAAAAGTCTCCCATTCCTAAGGGGAATAAATGAACAACTTGCATAAGTCACAAGACATCTTTAAGAATGAAGACTAATATGTAGTAGCATGTGGGCAAAGCAGGAACAAATTAAAGCCTAGATTCTGAAAGAGTTATAAGACATTTTTAAAACTCTAGGTAACACTACCAGTATACAATTCCTTTTGTTGAATCCAATCTAAATGACTGCAGTGCTTTATAAGAAGAAGAAACAAAAGCAGAAGCCCTAGCCTTTCTTAGCACCCACAGCTCCCACCCAGATTGCCCAACTATAAGCCAGCAAGAAGTAATGTGCGTGGCTGGCAAGGACACACGTACTGCCTGATAGGGCACCAGCAGCCCACATAGAACAGGTAACTACAGAATCCATGTGTTGATAGTGTTTCATGTTATAGTATCCAACAGGTGCAATTACTAGAACAGGAGGAATACCTGATATAATAGATTGCTATTTTACAATTGCTGTATTTTACAAGTGGACTTTTTGTAGCCACCCAAGCTCAGCTTTATTTCCTGGATAAAGTCCACTCATAACTTTGATTCTCACTGCTAAAATAATAGAGAACTGTGTATTCTTATCTCTATGAATGGTTTCACCCCAGGAAACTCTGTTAGCATACTTCACTGTACAGGCACACACAAACACATCTGTACCTCTAAGCATTGCATGTGCTTTAGTCTTTTTCCTGGTAACACTGCAGGAGAGCAGAAGACATGGGCTGACATGGTCCTCACTCCCAAAGCCATGCTGCAAAGCTTCAGCAATGAGAGCCAAAGACAATAGTGAAAGCCCCTCATTTGCATTTAATTCCCAAGGACATTATGGAAGAATATTTTCAGTAAATTTTGATTTGTTAGTGGTATAGTTTTAGTTACAAGAAAAGTTGCTATACTTACATTTCAAGAGACTGAAATATTACGCAGGCACATTGTCTAATGAGAAAATATATATATATATTTCCTAAAGCAGCTGTAGTAAAACATGAGAAACATGAGAAAAAATGGAAAATTTCTAATATGAGAAAGTCCCAGTTCTCAAGTGCACCTTATTTTCAAGACCCTTTACTGTTAGCTTTTTTACATTTGGTGAACATGGGACAGTAACTTTCATCACTTTGTTCCCATAGCTTTAGCTAAGTTTCAAGCACTGAACTCAAGCCTGCCATAAAAGCAAGTTTACCCTTATTTTATCAGCATGCAAATGACTAATTTATGCACATAGGGGAGCCTGGAATCCTGAAATTCTAGTTCAGCGTCTTGTTCACAAACTCATGATACCGGTGAGGTTCCCATTTCCAAAGCTGCAGCACACAGCACCCTCATTTTGTCTGCATCACTGCCTAAGGAAAATGTTTTACATAAGGACAGTCTTGCAGGCCCATGCATTCCGGAATAAATAATACTTCAGTGCAATAACTTCAGTCACACATCAGAGCACTCAGAATAAAATCCTTTTGCTGCTGGGACAGCTGGTCACATGAAAGAATTCATCCACATGAGATAATTATTTCTGGTGTAACCCACTAAAAGAACACTTAGGTCTTTTACAGGCACCAAAAAGATTCCAGAGACAACCGCCCACCTTTTGAGGGCCTTGTATACAAACACAACATCGAGCAGCCTACCTTGCACAGCAAAATCCCTATGCAGCCTTGCACCCTACACCCACTCTAGGATGTTACAGAGACTCGAAGTAACACTCCAGCACCACCCCAGCTTGAGGTGGTGTTTGGAACCATAGAATCATTTAGATTGGGAATGATTTAGGATCATCAAGTCCAGCCATTAACTTAGGACTGCCAAGTCCATTTGTAAACCATGTCCCTAAGAACCACATCTATGCGTTTTTTGAACACTTCCAGGGATGGCCATTCCACCACCTACCTGGGCAGCCTGTTCCAATGTTTGACAACCCTTTCCGGGATTTTTCCTAAAATCCAATCTAAATCTCCTCTGGTGTAACTTAAGGCTGTTTCCTCTTGTTTTGTCACTGAAAGGAAAGCCTCCTTTCAGGTGGTTGTAGGGAGCGATAAGGTCCCCCCTGAGCCTCCTCCTCTCCAGGCTAAACCCCCCAGTTCCCCCAGCCACCCCCCACCAGCTTTGTGCTCCAGCCCCTCAATGTCTTTCTTATAGCGAAGGGCCCAAAATGGAACACAGGACTCAGGGTGCAGCCTCACCAGTACCAAATACAGGGGGATGATGACTTCCACCCTGGCCACTCTATTTCTGATACAGGCCAGGATGCTGTTGGGCATTTTGGCCAGCCGGGCACACTGCTGGCTCACGTTCAGATGGCTGTCAACCAGCACACACACCACTTACTCTTCCAGCCACGTGTCTGAACCCAAGTTAGCTTTTAACAGCCTCACAACCAGGCAAGAACCCACCGACCACCACTGAAGGGGAAATACAAGCTTCCACAAAAAACCACACCTCATTAAAACACCGCTACCCTCAAAGAGCAAGGCTGGTGTGGGGGAGTGGTAATCATCGTATATTGATCCCTCCTAGCACCTTTTAAAGCAGCTTGGCCTTTTGAGAAACACTCTTTCTTAGTACAGACAAGAACTTCAGCCTTTTCCCTCACAAACGGGGAGGCTGCAGCTGACGGCTGGCTGCAGTGTGCTCAGCCTCCTCCATGCCCCAACACCTTCCGGAAGGGACAGCCCCTCAGGTAGCCAAGGGCCTTGGGGACACCCCCCCACCCCCACTTAAGGAACCAGCAACCCAGGCTGGGCAGTACAGCGACAGCAACCCCGGCCGCTGCGGCACGTTAAACCAACAAACACCTCCCCCCGAGTGAGGGCAGGACGCTAAGATGGCGGCTAGAGCGTGGCTTCAACCACGTGACGAGGTCCCGCCTCGCTCCCGTTCCCCTGGCCCTTCCGCGCTGCCGTAGGGGGCCCGCACACGGCCGGGGTGACGCACGCGGAAGCCTCGCGCCTACCCCGCCCTCGGAAGGCGAGCGGCGGCCGGCGGACGCGCAGGTAAGCGTGTGACAACGCCGCGGGGGCGGGGCCTGGGGGCGGGGCCAGGTGCAGGCCGCGCCCTCCCTCCCCCATCTCACCCGGCCGTTGGTCGGGCCTGCGGTGCCGCCCCAGCCGCTCCCGGCTCCTCGCCTGAGGGAGGGGGCCCGCACCGCGAGCTCAGGGTGGGGGGCGCAGCTGCGTGAGGGCTCCGAGCTCCTCCCGAGACCGCTGGGGCCTGAGGCCCGGCCTCCGCCGCGGGGCGCAGGTGGGTGCCCGAGGGCTGGGGCGGCTGGAGCCCGGGGAGCGCCCCTCCGCCCGGCCCTTCCTGCTGCCAGCTGGGCCCAGCCGCCCCTCGCCCGTCGGGAGCGGGGGCTCGTACTTCAGCTACGCTCCCCCCACGGGGGGCGGCCGCTGGAGCTCCCTGCCGGCTCCCCGGCCGCCTGCTTTGGCGGCGGCCCTGTGGCCGTGCCTAAAATTCCCTGGTGACACGGTGACTTGGTGCCAGCGTGCTCGGGGGGAGGCTGGCTGTCCGCTTGGGGGGCTGGGGGGCACCCGGGCCCAGCGCCCGCTGAGCTGGCGGGGGCTTTGCAGATGCTGGTGCTTCGCTCTCCTGCCTGGCCCTTGGCCATGGAGGGGTGTGTGTATCCTGGGTGTGCCAGGTGGCTTCCCTCCTTGGGGGCTGGAAAAACGAATGCATACCGCTCTGTTAGTAAACCTTTCTGAGAATCGTGTGTTCCTTCCAACAAAAACAGGGCCTGTGAACGTTATTTCTGTAATCGGTTTCTTTTGTGCCACATGTAAGGCTAACTGGCTTTAGAGGATGATATTTTAGTTATAAATTTTCAATCTTTCATTCAAAATGGCCTTTGGGAAATACCCCTGATTGTTTACTTAGTTTTGAGAAAGTCCCTTTAAACGCTTACTGAAAGTGAAAGCGTGGCAGGAGCACTTGCCGTGTTGGCTGATGGAGAATTGTCATGAATGTTTTTGCTAAGGATTCTTGTGCAGTTTACTTATGGTAAAATAGGAACTTATCATAGATACTAGAAGTGTTACATATACAATGAGAGCCTTTGTGTTTGTGAAAGTAAATATTTTTTTTAAAAAAAAAAATTATTTTCAATAGGGGGCTGGGAAAAATAAGTTTAATTGGAGACTCCAGTGGTGTGTTCTGGTTTAATAGCATAGTAAGAAGTCACAGACGTATAAAACTATAAAATAGTATTGATAAAAAGATGAATGTTCAGTTTATAAATGCCACTCATATATACAATTCCTAGTCTTAAGTGTAGGTTGTAATTTTAGACTTTATCTGGGTGCCCTAAAGCCACTGATATCTTTTTTGTTTCTTAAGTTAATGTTAAGTAGAATTACAGCTGTAAAATTGTTCTTCAGCATAACCTAAAAGTGGGGAAATTATGATTACAGCTTGTTCATGAGAATTGCCTGGCATGTTTTGGAAAAGGGGGAAAGCTGCATTAGTAAGTTGAACTCAGTCTTTTGAAAACTGAGCATGTTTGTGGATTTCAGCTTTGTAAATTCCATGGTAAACTAATAACAACAATAATATCATCCCAGCCAGAAAAAGAATGTGTGGTTGTCTCCTGGTTTGGACAGATGCTATGCAAATTATAGCAATCAAACTGGAAAGATTGTTAAACCATTCTCTTGCTCAGTTAATCCTTCTGACTCCTTTACAAGAGACTATTGTCTGCAGCATTCAAAGATTCTTTGTAGCTCACTGAAGCAGGGGTTGAGGTAAGGTTAACCAGTAAACTTGCCCACATCGGATGTTTGCCTGCATTTTTTTGCTCTCAGTCTGTTTCTGACCAAGGAACAGTCTCTGGAACTGGAAGAGTGGATAGAAATGTGTGATTCTTCTTTTCTGTCCCCTTTTCTCTTGAGAGCTATGTGTTAATGAACAAGAATGAGAAAAGGAAACAATTCTGAAAGGAAAGTGAAACTGATTAATCAAATTTCCATGCCAGCCTTAGTGCATGTATGCCAACATTTTAAATGCCTTTCAGCATAAATCAAAGGGCATCTTCCATATAACTCCTAGAGCCAAGAGCCGCAATCTCCCATGCTTTAACATGCACATAGATGGTTTTTTGTTTGTTTGTGGTATCTTCTGTTGAGATCACTGCACCCACCTTTCCTTGCCCTCTGTGTGCCCTCCCAGTTTCTTGGGGTTTTTTTCAGGGACATGCTGATTCACTCACAGAGGTTACTGCTTTTTCTGAGCTGAATGAGAATAACTTGTGGTGATGAATTCAGCCCGAACTCTTCAGCTGTGAGCCAGGGAGCTGCCCTGTCTCGCTGTCATCTTCTCCCAAGTGACAATGGGTACTTTATTGCCTGGTGCAGACTTATAGCACATTTCATCTCAGATCTCAGCCTCTTGCACTTTATGTTGCTTGTGCCCTGTGTGCCCGTTCTGGCTTTGCAGTGGGAAGAGTGTCTCTTGGACTATGAAAAGTGGCACCCTGACATTCCATCTTTGTGAAACCAGAATTTTATGATACTATTAAACTTGTTTGAAAAATTGTTGAGATTGGGGAGGGGAGGTGTAGATCATTGTCTGCTCTTTGCACTCTAGCTGATCTTGCTTTGCTGGAGGGCTGGGAACTTTACCTTATGGTCTTGTCATGATGGAGCTTGTGGTTCTGAGATATTTCCTCCCGACACTTCTGTCCCCCAAAGATAGCAATAATTCATGTTCAGCTGTCCACTGGTGTAGAAAGGCTGTTAAAGTAGGAAAGTGGGAGAAGCAGGAAGGCAGAGTTACAACAAGGGCATGTTTTGGGGCAGAGGGGGACAGATTGAGCAGCCCTGTCCAGAGCAGGAAAGAAAAATTGAATCTTGGGATTCTGGTGAATTGGCACCTTATGCAATTCTGGATCTTATGAAGGGTTAGGAAGAGGTTTCGTTTGTCTTGAAATGGCAGGGGGCTTCTGAGTTATCATTACTCCAATCCAGGTTTCACCCCCTTTTCATCCTTTTTTCCAGTTTTTTGTAATAGTTTGGATTCAGGTTCCCCTCCTCACTAAAATGGAATGCATTCTGTACTCAGCTTTTTTTTCAGAATTCCGAAATGTCACTTAGAATTTTCAAAGAAGTAGAATGTCTTAGTACAGGAAAGCTATATTAAAAGATTGTCTTCCTTTTCTCTTCCAATTATACTTCTGTTTTAAAAGAATGGCGCAAAAGAAGTATTTAATAGCCAAACTGACGAGCTGCTTAAGAGAGGACAAAATTCAGCTATGGAAACCACCATATACAAATGAAAAAAAAGAAGCTGGTAAAGAGATGAAGGTAAATATTCTCTTGAGTTGTTGTCATGCATCTTCCATGTCATACTGCTTGTGCATTTTTCCAGTTTTTCTTGCTGTTTTCTTAGGAGCTTGTACAAAAATATTCATCCAAGCTGAATATCAATGAGAATGATACAGAGAATATGCTTGAAGAAATACGGTGTAAAGCAATTGAGCGTGGAACAGGAAATGAAAATTTTAAAGTGACTGGGATTGCGAGACTTGATATATATCTGCCTCGTAAAAAGGTAAGTGATGCTGCAGAAGAGTCAAGATAAGTAACTTGACTTTGGCCTGCTGGGTTCTAGGTATGTATTTAATGCAAATATTTTCACTTCTTCAGCTTTTTTGGGTGTATCATATGAGAGATATGTGTCATCTTAGGCCATGTATGGCTGATGACATTGAAAAGGAACTCCTTTAGCTTTTAACCATGGCATGTGGCAATGTTCTTACAGTGATGACGTTATCCTCGTGTAACTATTCCAGCCCAGGCAGCTAACTTAAAATAAAGCTTACTTTAAAATAGGTATGTTCAGTGTTTGAACTTGGAAATGAGAAGCAGTATTTTCTGTTGTGATGGTACTCATCTATGGTCTTCCAAGTTAAGCTCCTAAAAGCTTCACAAAGATGGAATTGAATTAAGTCTTACTCTTTTAAAGCCATGCTTCAACCTCTAGTTCCAAGCAAAAAATATGCTAGAATAGTGATGTGAACCTAGCTAAACCACTGTCAGACTGGTCACCATACCAAATTCTGTGGCTCCATCTACCTTAGACATCTAAACACAGGTTGGGGACAGGCTGGCCACTGATGGACATCCATACTGTCAAGCTGTTAGCATCAGCTGTGACGCATTTTAGCCTGGGCCAGCCAGTATCTTGCCAGGCAATGCCCAGGCACAGTGTGAGGGCTGACATGGGCCAGGGACCCGTCCCAAATGGCACTTCGGATACAGCTGCTCTGCCTTGCAAGTTGAGAGGATTCAGCGATACGGATGTGAAGTGTGCTGTGCAGGTTGGTTACAGGACAGAAAGCAAGACCTTGATTAGGTTCTTACTAACACAAAGGCTCTTAACTGGGAATATTTTCCCCTTAAAAGCAGTCTCTAGCAAACACAACTGTCTCCAGTCACTTCCCAGTTTTGGTCTTGTACAGGAGCAGCATCTTCCCTGGTGCTGTATGTCTTTATCCACTCTGAGAACAGTGAAAGAACTTTATTTAGGGGCACTTAGAAGCCGTAGTCATCAGCAACAGAAGTAAATGTTCACTTTGGAAAAGGGCAGTGGTTTGGTGTCTTTTTCTGAAGATTTTAGATGGTAACCTATGCTTCAGAAGGATTTTTTTTTTTTTAAGTGAATACTTGCAAAAACACAACACAATCATAATTGTTCTCTCTCCTGTAGTAAAAAGTAATTACCAGGGCAAGTGATGGGCTAAAGGGTAGAGGGTGTTAAGTGATTGCCATGCAGTTAAAACAAATAGTTTCATAATTCTTCTTTATAATGCTACTGGGCATAGGGGAATTAATTAATTTAAAATTCCAGTTTATCTAATTTGAGACCAGAGACACTAATAGGAATTAATCATAACTTAGCCAGTCACAGGTGAGTGCCATGATTACAAAGCAGAGTTAAGACTGGAAGTGCATAATTAAATTAGTCAGTTGAAATTGTTTGGTTCTGAATTTAGATTTACCTAATTCTGGATCTTCTGCTGTTATAATGTCTATTTTTAGCATAATAGCAAGTGCAAGACTCCCTGTCTGGAAATTACTAATATGTATGCCCAACCATAACTCTGTTAACTTGATTATTATTTGAAAAAGAAAATGTAGTTGTTGTAAAACAATTAATTAAGAAAATGTCCAGAGTATCTGATATGCTTTTTTCCTCCCCTCCTCCTTTCCGCCACCCATTATAATTACTACAGAGCAGAAAAATCCCACTGGAAACTAACCTGTTCATCACAGGCAAGGAGCTCAGATCACAGTAAGTGTAATTACCCTTGCTGCTTCTGTAATAAGATAGCATGCTGCCATACAGTACAAAAAAAAAAAAAAAAAAAAAAAAAAAAAGAGAGAGAGAGAAACAGAGCACTGTTTGCTTTAAGCTTTTTCTTGGTCTGAATAGGATGTCCCATACTGTCCCTCTAGGACAGTTCTTCATGTCAGAAGCTGTGGCTTACCAGACAGAAAACAGGAAAGTTGCAACTGTGGATGAAGACAGTTCTCTGTAAATCCCCAGCAAGTAGTGATCAGTGTTCCCAGTCTGTAACTAGGCAGGTCTTCTGAACAGTGAACATTATCTTCTCTTCCTCTTGTCTTTTCAAGCCTAATAAAATCAGATTATTTTCTGTTCTGTTTTTTCCCCTTCTGTATCCAAAATTCTCCCTATATGGTATACAAAACTTTCTGATGATGTTATTTTACTTCTAGCAGCCTTTTATGGCAGAAGTTTTAAGCTAGTTATGAACGTAATAATTCTTAAATTTTATTGCTGTTCTAACAGAAATATTGTATAGCCTTGCACGTTTATATTCATGGATGAAATAATTTATTTCACAGGATAGCACAGGAACATGCATTAAAAGAAAATGTTATCAAAATAATCATAAATAAGAAGCAGCTTGACCTGGGTATGTATCTCTAGTTGAGTATACTTTTATGGTAATTTTCTAGTTTACTGATTCTCAAAAGAAAAATTACTTGCAACTCTGTTAATTTCAGAAATCCCTAAGGAATAGTGATTATATTCTGCTAGGTTCTGCTCTACAGGAACTGTAGCAAATTATAATCAAAATTCTTAGGTAGAATTAGAGCAATTATAGGAATCGTGTAATAAATGTTGAGAATCCATTGTTCGAGATTTAAAATGCTGAAAATGCACATTTAAGAGAAACCCTCAAAAAACATATTGTACAATTATGATTTAAGCACATTAAAAAACTTTTTGTAACGCTTTATACACATTCAACTTGTCAGACATGTGGGAGGTGATGGCAACAGCTTTCTCTTTGTTAATGGCCTGAGCATCTGACATACTTATTTCCCTTAGAATGTGTAAGAAATAGAGCCATGGAATTGACAACAGGAACTGAAATTCAAATCCCAGTTCCTCTGTCCTGTTACTATTGTGGTGTGTGATCCTGGACTGTTATTCCAGTGTGTGCCTGAAGGTCAATTAACTGAAATGGAAACAATCCTGTTTTTTGAATGTTTTGAAAAAAGTAAGCAAAGAAAACTACCAGTCATTTCAAAAGCACTTTTAAGATGTAAGTCTGATGCTAATTTCTGAGTTTCTGCTGAACATGTCAGTAATTGGCAGGGGTCTTGACTGAGTCTTGAGTACTGTAGTTCTTCCATACAGTACAAGGCAAGGGGCTGTTCAGGTTGTTTTGTTTGCGTGTGCTGGTTCCCCCCACAATGACAGTACAATATAAAATGGTCTCTTTCACAAGTAGAAAATTTGGATTGTATTCATCGTGCTCTATTCTGCAGGCAAAACCCTTGAAGACCAGGGTGTGACACACAATGCAAAAGTGATGGTACTTCAGCTGGAACAGAGCGATGAGGAAACAAAAAGAAGAGTTCAGGAAGAAGAACTTCAATGCAAGAAAGAAAAGGAAATAAATGAAAAGATGCAAAGAACTAAAAAGGGTTTGGAAATTCTAGCAGAAAGAGGTAAAGGGGGATTGTTGGGCAGGGGTTTGGGGCGTAGGGGGAGATGGGTTTTCATTAATTCTTACGCATCAAAAATTATCTTGTCAGCGGACTTTCAATGTAAGAAGAGTGCTGGTACTATGGCTGGATTTCAGCTTATACTTTTGTAGGTTTCTGCCTACTTGTCAACTTAAAATCCAGTTTTCTAGAACTGCCTTTCCTACTGTAACCCTTCTTACACAACTGGAGTGCTAGAAAACATTTGGCACTTTTGAGAAGGATATAATATGAATTAATCATTATTTAATTAGCACTTTACAGTTAAGGGACTGATGACTCTTGAGAACAGGCTTTAAAGTCATTGTAGACATAAGCACAGTGGAATAATGTTTTATAAGTAATTAAACACTTTTTTTGTAGTTTACCTCAGATATTGCTGTGCGTAACCATGGTTTCATTGTGCAGAACAGCTCACTCGTCATTCTGATCTGTAACGTGGCTGTTCTGTTTTCATTGTATTTGATGTTGATTGCTGGCAACTGTGGATTAAGTTAAAGGGATATAGTCAATTTAACAGTAATAATTTTTCAAAATGAGGTTGTGTTTGTCAATTGCATTGCTAGGTGGTGAGTTTAAATCCCTTCACTATTCTGTTTCAAAAATCCACAAACAAGAAACTGAAACTGAGTATGTAACAGATTCCTGCCAAATGAAAAAATACCTGAACAAAGCTTCTTTTAACAGTCAGTGACAGCCTGTTTCTTAATGGAATATCAGATTTTTGAACAAATGAAAGAAGTGATTCCTTTCATGGACTTAAGGGGTGATTTCCAGCCCTTGAATCCTGTATAGGACCTCTTTAAGGTATTTACCAACAGTCAGTTACAGCACAGAGCCAGCGTACCCAGTAGAACCCATACTGGGCTTACAGGCTGAAGGGTCTTTGTGAAGCGTAGGAAAGATTTAACAACCTTTTGTTTCATCTGAGAAAAATTGCAGGGCAGAAGCTTTTAATCCTAGCAAATTCCTGCTTAACTGCCTTTTGTTTACAAGAAAAGCATCCTTTCATTGTAAATCAGACGGAAGTGAAAACAAAATTGATAGTCTGGGTGTAAGCATTAAAGAAGTGGCAGAAGAAAAACACTGAGATGTATTTTTATATTTTTTCCAAGTTATCAGCTGTGCTCAGTTGTGGTTTTTTATATTCTGTGCTTTATTTGATAAATAATTTCAAGTGTTGTACCATGTAAGATGTAGGTATATTGTCTTCTGCAAAAAATTCTTTATGATTCGTGTAGCTTTTGATGTTGTGTCTAAAATTCTGGACGTACAAGGGTTTTTTTGTAGCAACCTTTCTTAAAACGTTCTTCATGCTTGTTTGATCAGGGCCATTGTTAGTTGGTATGTCAAAAAAACCCACTCATGCAGCCTTTATATGTAATTCTGGGTTTTTTTGTTGTTGTTTGTTTGCTTTTTTGTTTAACAATGTACTTAGTGACATGCTCTTATGACAGCAGAGTTACTCTGTTGAAGGTGGTACTTAAAAATTTAAATTGCTTTTTCTTATATTTCAGAGGAATACTTGGATGCAGATTCTGTTCCATACCTAGATATAGCTAATCAAACTGGAAGGTCAATCGAGATTCCCCCTCAGGCTAAAAAAGTAGGTAAAAGTATCTTACAAAGCTATTAAGATGACTTTTTAAAGCTTGATTTGTGAAGTGCTTCAAATACGGGATTGAATTACAGTCAGACTTTTTTGGGATTGTAACCCTGGGTCCACTAGGTGTTTGCTTAATAGAAATAATTTTGAAATAAAATTGAAGTAGAACTCTAAAATAGGGAAAACTTCAGTCATCTGGAGACAGACCTCTGATTGCTGATATAATTGCAGGTCTAATCTTGCACAGAGCCCTGTGAGGTCCATATCTTATTTTTGTGGTTTAAGATGGGCTTTAATTTTGTTACATCCTAGCACCTATCTTAAATTCATGTCACACTAGGGCACCCAGAAAATAACTTGTTAGGCCTTAGTTTCAGTTGGAAACTTGACGAGTCTCTGTCAGACTCTTTTAAAATAGTTTTGAGATCTTTTGCACTGTGACCCCTCTCAAACTGGTTTGTTCACTATTCAAGAAGGTTGCACATTCTCAACTGAAAATAGCTTTGGCTGGGTGCAAGCATTGAATGATAGTAGAAATGACATACCTGATGTTGGCCACTGCAGTGGAAGAGTAGTGATAGATGCCATCTTTTAAGATTGCTGGATTTTCTGAAGATAAAAATCTTTACAAATACTTGAAATTACCCAGTAATTAAAAAATATCCCGGGAGGAAATGAGCAGACCACAACATGTGTTAACTGCTGCTCTAGCCTCTTCTGAGGCATACTGTTTTTTTCTGCATCATCTGGAGCTTCTGGATGATTGGAATAACAACTGTCCAGTCTCACAATGTATGCTGTTCTGATGAAGTGCTGAAAGTAGCAATTCACCTAAAGAGTTAAAGCATCAAATGTTCAAGTGCACAAGACTTCATCAGTATTGAACATGGGTAAGAGGAAATATTGCAGGTTGTTTCTACCCAGAAATATTATTTACATTTCAATTTGTCATACTGCAGGAACTTGAGTGTTTTCCTGCCACATTCAAAATTTAATTTTCGGTTCTGAGGTTTTGCAGGCAGTGAATTGTTAGGTTTTACAAGGTAGTTGTAATAGCAAAGCAAAACAGATTTGATGCTGTTAGGAAGTGTAGTACCCAGAAAATGCTTAGCTTTTTATCACTCATCATTGAAAATCTGTCTGGGATTGCATTCTTAAAAAAAATTTGGTGCGATGTTTCATGTGTTGATAACATTCATTGCTTTTAATTAGACAATATCTAACATTAGCAGATGGGAGAAAAGCATGAAGCGATGTGAAATAGTACTGCTCTTACAGAACTGATGCAATGGTATTTTTCTAGGAAGAACGAAGGCTGTAATGGATTACCTAGATGCTTCTGTTTGGTTATATAAGTGATTTGGGGAGGAGACAAAAAAAGTCTCAATCTGTTTTTCTAGGCCCTTGTGCTGGCAATGGGTTATCATGAGAAGGGCAGAGCATTAATGAAGAAGAAAGAATATGAAATAGCCCTGCCGTATTTGTTGGATGCTGATAAACACTTCTGGTAAGAAGCTTTTGAGTCCTTGTGTCTCTGTTGCCTTTACTGTCAACCAAGTTCAGGAACAGCATCAGCTCTACCTGTGCCTGTTGCCCAGGGTTGCTTCACACCCCTTTGCACATGGGAAACAGTATACAAAGGCTCTGATGTGCAGTGGCAGATGGCTTTGTGTGGAACACCTGAAACAGATACTGCCACTGGGCAACTTAATCTTTCATATCAATGTAAACAGAAACTGTCAATATTCACATACTAGGCTATAAATTGCACTAGTTTGAGAGACAGTTATGGTTATGCGTTCATAATTGCTCCTGTGGGCTAATAATTTCTTGTAAAAGGTGGAGCAGATAGCTGAGGTCAGTAACCATACCAGGGTTTCTGCAAGTAAACTAGTTTCCTGTTAGCAGTCAGAGCCCTGAATAGCTTTTTTTGAGATCCCCAGAAGTAATATTGTCCCCAGCGTGCTTCTTATGTGTGTGTATGTGCAAGGAGACTGGCACAGAACTCAGTATGTTCACATGCACTAAGGAAGACAGTTTCTCTGCCCTCTCAAAGATTGCACAAGGTTTAATTCCATTCTACTTTTAAAGAGATGCTGCCTTAAGTAGTCATCACAACTCAGTTTGTTGCTGTAATTCTTTGAGATGGAGCGTTAGCGTTAGCATCCTGCGTATTGGTGAATGTGATGGGAGGTCAGTGCTTTATGAAAGTTCCGCTGACATCAGTTTGCTATCATGGCTATGGAGTGTGTGCTTTCTCAAATGTGATTGTGCACACTTCTAGCATGTTGTTTCATTGGTGTTAAAAAGCCAGGGGAATAAACAACCCCCTCCCAGAAAAAAACAAAATAATTGTTTTATTTTCCAGTGAGTGTAGCACGGAACTGCTGAATACTGTTGATAATTATGCTGTACTGCAGCTGGATATAGTGTGGTGTTACTTCCGCCTGGAGCAGCTGGACTGCCTGGATGATGCAGAGAAAAAGCTGTCCACAGCACACAGATGCTTCCAGAGGTGCTATGGGGAAAACCATGAAAGACTTGTTGATATCAAGGTATGCTGGTTTTGATTTAATTAGGATTTTTATCCTATGCGTATTCAGTTATTACAAGATTGACTTTCGGAAGTTTCAAGTTTTCTTATGTCTTCTTAGCCTGTCATCTAGTTGCGTAACTGTCAGCACAGTGAAAGCATTGGACCTGACAAAAAGGTCATGGCAAACATGCACATTTATATGCACAGACATCATCAGTGGTTTAGATGTGATACTTTGTCTGCACGCTGTGTCACATATTGCCGATTATGTCTTCGTTAAATGTGTTCTATTGATAATGAATTTATATTCTACTATATGCTTCTCCCCCTGTGCTCCCCCCTCTTGTTTAAACAATTCTTTAGGGAAGCTATGGTCGTGAGAAGGTTTTATTTCTACGGCTTTACCTCCTTCAAGGGATAGGACACTATCACAGCGGCAGAGAAAAGGAGGCTGCTGAATATATTCAGAAGGTAAGACACCATTAGGTAAAATTTCTGAGTTGTTCACGCTGGCTCCTGTGTTTGGGCTCTGTCTTGCACCTGTTCTCTGCTTACTCTAGAAAAATGGGGAGATGGGTTGGTTTGTTTGTATCTTAGAAAGAGTTTAAGTAGTATCATCTTGTTCTTTCTGTACACAGGCATCTTGTTTGTATGAAGAGCTGTCCATAGATCCCGATAAAGTTGATCGCCTGTCACTCCTGGGATTCTCCGAACAGGAAGCTCGCCTTGCCCTGCGAGCGTGCCATGGGAACGTGGAGCATGCTGCCAACCTTATCACCAACAGGAGAGAGGTATGGTGCAGTGAAAGTATTAAATCAAGGATCGTATTAGTTGGAGTGTCCATAAGGTCATGTTTTGTGTGACTAGAGCAACATGGTACTAAATTAAGAACTTTGATTATCCTACTTTGGCACCGTTAGTGTAACTGACAGTTTGACATCTGTTGCCACAAGTTTGAAACCAAAAGTTTACGCGACGAGGGAAGCTCTGTCCCAAAACAGATGGGATGAGAGCGCCAAAGACCTGTGGTTGTACCACAGAGGCACATAGGAAGACTTTGCATTGGTGTTTACTACTCAGCACTGCTCTGTGTGGGAATAAAAACACCGTGATCAAGCCTGTCACTCCTGGGCTTGGCTGGTCTGAAAGACAAAGCAGCTGCACAATGAAGTGCTCTGAGGGTAACCATCAAGTTACACTGTATTATGGCCCTTGGTTCGGAAGATCCGGGGTGGGGAGGAGAAATTTTTTTTGTGCTAAAGTGAAATGAAGACAATGTTTTCCACATCTGAAGTACCTGAAGTGGTGTTTGGTAAGCTGAGGTGGCACATCTAGACTTCAGACAGTGAAATGTGGATGGAAAAGTCAAATGGCTGAGAGAAGGCCTGAACAGAACTCCTTGGCTACATGCCCAGTTCTGACTGTATGTCCTTGGCAAGTCTTGTCTACAGCCCATCTGCCAAACAAGTTTGTCACTTACCACACAGGGCCCATAATAGCTGTGATAGCATAAGATCCAATCTGCAGAGCGGAAGTATGGCAGCAGTGCTAGCTCATGGAAATGCAACTTTATTTAGTAACGAGTGTCTGGCAGCACAGTCTGTATTTAAAAAAAGATAAAATCCCTTTTCCTCAAGAGATTCAAACTCAACTCTAAGAAATAAATCCAAGAAATTCTATATGCACAGGGAAAGGCTGAAGCGTTCCCATGCACAGGCAGCTTTGTAATGGCTGTGTTCTTGCAGGAAAAGGCACAGATAAGGAGGGAGGAGAGAGCTAAAAGGCGGCAGCGACTGGAAGACATAAATACCTTGAAAAGTATGGGCTATTCAGAGAGAGCTGCTCAAGTAGCTCTTCATAATACGCAAGGAAACCTGGACCAAGCCTTTAAGGTATTTTCAGGAGTAGTGCTTTTGTACAAAAATCTTGTTTGCTTTTTTAATTTATTGTTTAGCAGATTCTTATTTTCTGTAGTCAGTATTTGTTAGTTCATAGCTACCTTTTCTGAGCCGTAACGACTGAGCTTCCACTTCCTGATCTGATGAATCAGGTATCACTTGAGTTGGCTGAGGTTTGCTTGTATCAGCTCTTGGGCTAAATACGTACCCATGCTGAGGACTGTTAAGTTTTTGTTGGTCTGTTCTGATCCCCCTCTGTTTTATTTTAGTTTATTTTGGACAATCCTGAGTTACTGTTGGAAGATGATGATGATGACGATCCTGTGGCCACGGACCGGTTTCAGGTTTCCCAGGAAAGTATTGATCAGGTAAGCTAGACCATTTGCTTTCTTAGGAGTTGGTTGTCTTATTTCTGAATTACGTCTTCAAACACACCAGATCTTTGTTAAGCAGAGCTGTACAAATATTCTTTGACCCATGTCACTCAAGCTGTTGCACTTCCACTGCCTGGCATCTGCTCTCCACAGTGAAGTCACGCTCAGGCTAAAATGTAATTTGTGTGTACATCCTGCCCATTACACCAACCTGTCATGCACGGATGCAGAGGGAAGTATGCACAGTGTAACTCTCTATCCAAAAAAAGACAGCAAATGAGAAATTTATTCAAGTGTCTAAACACTGCAGCGCACAAAGGAGCGAGTTGGACTGTGTCTTTCTCATCGCAGGCTGTCTGGAAAGCTCCTCAGTAGTTAGTGTGGCTATGTAATAATGTCATATAGGCAAGAAAACTATATTGCCTAGAAAAAGTAGCACATGCACCCTCCTGATATGCTGGAGTGCTTTGAAGTTTCCTTTTGAAAAAACAGAAAAAGCATTGGTCTGATATCAAACAAGAGGCTCTTGATTATGTTCAACGTCCCCATTCCTTTAATAGGTCACTGCCCTGTTGTTAACTGTTCCAGTAAACCAGTCAGTGTCCTGGAATTCCTGGCATGCAGTGCTTTCCTCTGCAAGAGGAATGACTGCAGATGCAGTCAGATTCCTGTCAGACCTGATGCTGGGTGAGCTTGGATTTCTCCAGGTTTATCTTTATTTTCTTTCCCACTCCTGCAGCTGATGTATATGGGTTTCAGCCGTGAGTCAGCAGAGCAAGCTTTAAAGGTCTTCAAAGGCAACATCCACTTAGCTTCCCAAACCCTTGCTCATTATGGGGGAGTTCTTCCTGCTTCGCTGCAGCTGTCTCCAGAAGGGTCCAGTCCATCAGAAGAATCAGTGTCATCAAAAGACTCGCCTACAGCGTCTGCAGGTAAGAACGCTGCATACAGCAGGCAGAGGAGAGGGAAGGGGGAGGGCTGTTCTGGCTTTTGTAGGAAATGATTAAGCAACTTCTGTTACATACTGGTAGAGGGCCCCCAGTAATGCCCCTCGCTGTTTATATTAGTAACATAGTTACAGGCAAGGCATGGTTACCTCGGGTAAGCTGTCACCCCAGCAGGCGGTGACAGCCATATATGGGACCGTAAGGGGGATGCACCGGCCCCGACAGATGCAGCCCAGAAGCGAGGGTAACTTCAGCGGTGTTCCGGGAAGGGCTAAGGAAATGGCCACTGAGCAGGCTGTGGCTTTGGCAGTCAAGACTGGAGGTGTTGGATGCCTGTATCTCCCCTTCCCCAGCGAGGAACGTGTGGCCCCCTCTAGCCCACAAGTGTTCTAGCTTCTCCCATCTAATTGTACTTGCTCACACCAGTTCTCTTTAAAAACCAGCCGGCCTCTCCCTGCCAGTACTCTGCAGGAGAGCAAGTACGAAGTTGCTGGAGCATGTTGCCTGGACCTGCCGCTGATAGCGATGAGATTTTGGCTTGCTAGTATCTGGGTTCTGACTGGTGGGGAGTTTATTCCAGATCTGTGCTGTATGGTCAGGTGATTTGACCACATACTCCTTCCTCGTGTCACTTGTGTGATAGAACCGTAATGGAGACTTGCCCTTGAGCAAAGAAGAAACTTCCATGTACTTTCACTCTCTTCTGTTATTTGTCAGAGCTGTAGTGGTCCCTGTTGCACAACTGAAGAGGAGAAAATGGCCATCCTGCAGTACCCTTTGCAGAGCCATTTTAAGAGGTTGTTTTAGAGTATGAGACTTGCAGAGCAGTCATGCTGGTAAAATAAGGAAAGCATCAACTTCTTCCAGAACTTAATTCATTGCTGCTTCTTTTTATTGCAAGGTTCTTCTAGTTCACCAACAGATGAAGACATGGAGACTGATGCAGTCAATGAAATCCTAGAGGATATTCCTGAACATGAAGAGGATTATCTGGATTTAACGCTGGAGGAAGAGGAACAGATTATTCATGAATACTTATCCTATATACAAGTACCACAGCATTAAATCCCATTACATCTACTTCACTTATACGTATTTACCTTGACGAAATTGAGTTTGGATTATAAATGCACCTTCAGCTTATCTCTTACTAAATGCCTTGAATTCAGTTAAACTATAGGTGGAACACTTAATTCCTGCTTATTTATAAATCTGCTTAAAGCCTACATTTGTGATACATTGTAATTTATTGTCATAGCAGAAAAATAGAAACATTTATTTTCAGAAGAAAATTTAATAGAACTAAAGTATATTTTTATTGTGAAATAAGTTAATTCACTTAGTATTGAAGTAAAGAAGCATTTCTATACCATTTTAAAATACCAGCTTTAAAAAAAAAAAGGTGAATTTCTAAATCAGAGACCTAGCTCATGAGGTTATAGAGGTATTGACTTTCAAGCTGTTCTCCTTTTCTTGTGAGAGATTTCTAAGAGACATTTATGTGTCTGTCGTGCATGGATTTGTACTGTGCTCTGCTTGTCACTTCCTGCAGGTGTTACACAGGCAATAAAGATAACTGTGTGCTGCTGCTGCTTGTGGTAAGTTTTCTGCGCTTTGGTTTTGAAAACCAGTGGGAACTACCTGTCAGGGCCAGGGTCTGTCAGACCCCAGTGACCCGCCTGGCGGTATTTCCTTTTATAACTAAATAACCAGTTCCCCCCAGCAGCTTCTTAACCTCTTGCAGGGGCCTGGCTCAAGGGGGATGTATTTCACAGGGACTACGCGATTGTCTTTAATTGGCTGTTGAACCAAACCTGGTTCAGGCGCTGTCTCGGTAATTGCACCCCGCCTCGGCATTCTGGAGGAGTGTTTGGGGTTGTGTGTCTGGTGCGACACCCCGTGTCAGCACTCCTTGGGGAACAGAAGTTCCCCTGCTTGGCAGCCCGCCTCTAGCGTTGTTCTTTGCTTCCATAACGGCGCTGTGACGGCAGAGGGAGCCCGAGCGCCGCCTGGGCCGGGCGCCGCGCACAAGGCGGCGGGCAGCGCTCGGCAGCCCCCACAGCAGCTGCAGGAGCGCGGCCCTTCCCTCCGGTGGCAGTTTGTCCTTACCCAGCTCCTACCCCTGAGGAAGCGAGGGCCTGAACTTCTGCTGGGGCAAACATGACACCGGAGGAAGCTGAGCTTTGGCCTGCAAAACAACCGCTCGGTTCCAGCAGATGGACTTAATAGGCTCCAGTAATGGATTTTTTTTTTTTCCTGGCTACCCTAGCCAAAGACAGCAAAAAGCAGGGAGTGATTACACTGTTAAGGAATTATTTGTATTTCATACTTCTGTATCAAGGCAAGTGCTATAAAAATTGAGTAGTTTTGTATCTCCTCCCAGAAAGCTGAAGTGTTTCTAAAGCCAGAACTACGAGCTTTAGGGGGAAAAAAACCAGCCCCAGCAATCATTATATCCCATTTCTCTGCAGGCAGGCACTAAGGAACCACTGGAGAAAAGGCAGGGAAAAACCGGAATATACAAAAGAAGTGTAGGAAGTGATAGATGTAGTTTTAACTACAGTAGGTGGGAAAGCACAAAATGATTCCTTCATTTAGCCAGAGGGGTTCCCAGACCTACAGGCATTTCCTTACGCTAGCCCCTGGGCAGGCAGTGGCAGCAGCGCTGGCCTGTACGGTGTTTCTCCTCCTTTGAAGTGGCTTCCATAGCAAACTGGCAGTGACAACTTAAGAAGTTAAGGTTTGTCCTTGGGGAATTTAAAATTAGCATCGTAACATGCAGTGCTTGTCAGAGGAGCTGTTCCTCGGTGATGTAATTCTGCCAGCACTGCCTCTGACTGTGCAGTTTTAAGTCATCGGCAGGGCAGGAGGCAGGGGCTAGAAGTTTTAATTTTGACTGTGTATTTGAAGATGTTGTGATATGTGTAGCTAAACATGACTCATTAATTCCATTCTTTACAAGGTCTATGCCTGCTAATTCCACATGCAGCTGCTGTATGGGCAGATAAGCTCTCGTGTCTACTGTACTGTGTGCAAAGTTTTAAACAATCTGTATAGCCCAGACCACCTGTGCTGCTCCATCCCCCTCTGCTAGAGGCCTCCGTCAGCAGAACACAAACTGCGTGGTGCAGTCAGCCATCACCCCAGCAACCACCAGCTCATAAACCTGTCTCACAGGGCCAGTACTGAGCTATAATGACTGGACTGAGAGGTTTAGAGTGGAATTAAGTTTACATGATGCATATGAGCTCCCAAATTAGCCTCTCTTGATGGGCATTTAACATAACATAATTAATTAGAGTGTTTCCTACTAGATGCAGAAACCTGCCAGGTAAGAGCTAACAAAGCTGCTCAGCAGGAGAGGTGAGCAGGGCACAGGGCAGCTGGGACAGGGCTGACCCAGAGTCCCAGAGTTGGGGTCTTCGGTGCCACCACGGTGAGCATGGAGCCAGCACATGGCTCTCCACTGCCTGTGCTTTTCCCTTAGGGTTGTGTTTTGTTTTGTGGCTGGCTGCTCCTTCCCCCAAGCAGGGAAACCGAGCTCTGGCAGCCTGGTCACAGGTGGGAGGCAGGACAGCTCCGCAGCACACCTGCCTCCATCCCCAGCAGTGAGAGAAAGGCAAGACATGTTTCCAAAAGGGCAGGTATGGGTTTTTTTTTTCCATATTCCATCCATTCTTACCTGCTGTGCACCTGCAGCCAGCCCAGTCTCCTCTAAATGAGAAGAAAGTAAGAGCTAGACAGTTGGTAATCTGTAGATACCACATGTTTATTAGTCCATTCTAAAAAAGGATTACAGCATGTTTACCTTGCTGTAGCACAGAATAAATAAAGCCATAAAAATAAAAACATGTGGTTAGATACTTTTGTACTGGTTCTACAAAGAGTTATATCTGCAAATAGAAAAATATAAGAACCCTTGTTTATTCTTGGCTCAGTGGTTATCAGAGAGGGATAAACCTGGAAAAAGACTGGGAGAACTGCTCTTGAGTGTGACTGCTTTGCTGGTGTTACTAAGGGCCTGGCAAACCGAGGCCAGGCATAGCCTCGTACGGAGGAAAGATGACAAACCTACAGCGTCCCGTGCACCCTCCTCTTCTCTCCTCTGAAAAGCACAATTCAATGTTTCTTGTGGATACAAGGAAAGCCTTTCCCCCGTGAGGATAGTCAGTGGGCCAGGCTGCCCGAGAGGTGGTGCCATCGCCACCACAGGCCTGGCGCCTAGTGAACAGCTTCTGTGTCCTGCAGTGCCGAGAGGAGCCCAGCAGCAGCTATGCCCACAGGGGCGTCGTGCCTAGGGGGAAGTGGGCTGCTGGAAGCACACAGCCGAAACGTGTGAGGCCCTTGCTGCTTCCTTGGCTGAAGTGTGAGATCATAAAAGGTAAAAAAAGGACCAACCTTTGTTGGGAGGAGGGTAACTGCTGGGCCTTGGTAAACAGCTGACCTTGGTACAAAAGGGCTGAGGTTTAGCTTGTTCTTTAGCTTATGTTTTGTTAAAAAAAATATATATAATTTCAATTTGCAGTTGTACTGCAGGGCACCTTTCGTTCCTACATTCAGCCAAACAGAGGGCATGTGGGTGGGCAACAGGAACAGGAGAAAACATTTCTCATTAGATACTAGACAGGCAAAAATGTGTAACATCTCTGTGCCCGAGGGAACTGATAACAAGCAGTCATAAGTGAAATACTTAATTATACACAAACACCCCTCCAGGCACATCACCTGAACCACACAGCAGTCCCTCCTGCCCCCAGTGCTGCTCAGCTGAGAGTCATCTGCAGTGACATCTGACTTGAGTCCATCTGACAGTCACAGAGGAATCCTGGCTCCTGAAAAAGAGGTTCAAGCAAAGCTGTTTCCCATTCCTTTCCAAGTTCTGGTTTACATGGACACGGTGCAGAAAACAAAAGGTTCAGCTTTGGTGACTGATGGAAAGTCTGTTCTGGACAGTCACATTAGTTCAACAGCCTCGTGTTCCCCATTTTCTTGCTGAACCATACAGCCGACTTTATTGTTGAAGAGACGGGACAGACTTCCCTTCTGAGAGCTCCTGCCCTGGGCAGACCTCTCCTTCTTCAAACGCCGCTTATTTCTCTTGCATATTCCCCGGATGTCCCAAATCCGTAGTGTGCCGTCATGGGAAGCTGTGTAGAGCAACTCGTTGTGGATCTGGAACAACAGGGTCACACTGAATACCACACCATGCAGCTCGGAATCGGCACAATCAAACTGTCAAAAATCAGAGCAAACACAGCTTGATCCTAACACTTCAGGCCTGATAGCTCATTGCGAGCGCCAGTATAAATTATCACAAAAGCTGCTGAAGTGGGATGAGACATTACCAAGTCAGGACTCGTTTCTCAGCCACTTCACAGAGCCATAAAATATAAACAGCAAGAGTTATTTATAACCTAAATCCACCAGAAAAGCAAGGGGGGAACTAAACTCGGTGTCAGAGTAGGCTGTAGCTAGGAATTTCTAGGCTTCAGACTGCTGGTTTTGAAGATGAAGCTTAAGGAGGCACCAAAGTCAGCATCAGTGGGCAGCCGAGGGGGGGTGGGTGGGGGTGGGTCGTGAACACTTTCCCTTCTCACTTCCCTTCTTTTGCAGTAAGTTAAAGGTACAATTCCTCCTTCAAAATTTGTTGTTCTTCCAAACCTGCAGTAATTTAACCTTGATTCCCTTACTGTAGTTTTGTTTCCTCCATGAAACATTTGCTTCTCTTGGTAATGTTTCCAGTTGCCCTCCCCCTGCCCTAGAAGCCAGCCATCAGCCTTGCTCTCATTTTTCCCTTCCTGCGTCAGTCTGTCCACCACAGGTGCCCCAGAAACTGGCTGTGACAGCGAGTAACCCACCGGCACTCTGGCTTACACCAGCGTGAAGCACCACACAACCACAGCTTCCTCATCCATATACTTAAAGATATATGAAGGTGGCCACTTCTCAGTCCTCTCTCTTCCCAGGATTTTTTGCCCTGTGTGCTTGGGTATGAAATTTAAAAAAAAAAAAACAAAAAAAACCAACCAACAACAACAAAAAAACCCAAACCAACCAAAACCACAAAGCTAAGCTTTAGTCTTGTCAATATTTAGGGTTGCCCAGAGTGATTAGATCAGTTACCACCCACGTACATCCAGGTGACCATGTGCTACACAACCAATTGCTCAATACCCAAGAGTTTGCAGTTTAAGACCAACTAGCCACTTGCTACTTCAGAAAAAAGTACAAATACACAAAATATACAAAAGACAACCATATTTACAACAAAAGACAACATATTTACTGTATGCTTGGGATCAACTCCAAAACGAATTTTATCTCCTCTTTTTTTCATTTGACTGTCAACCTGCCAGAAATAGTGTCTCACGTTCTTAATCAAAATCTGTATCCTGCACACAGCTTTTACTGATATCCTGATGCAGAGAGATGTGGATTCTTAAATGCATAAAGCATCCAAGGATTCAAACTTTTCCCCTGGGATTCCTTACATGATACTGGTCTTTGCACTGCCACCAAGGATTACTAATTCCTCCCCTTTTAACTTTTAAACACCAGTATCACTTGAGCCTAGAGAATATGCAAGCAACTTTTCAGGCACTTAATTAACTCTTTGAAAATCTTTAAGACAGTGGCAGAGACTCTTCCATTTGTCTGGTAGGATGCGGGTCAGACATCAATACAGAGCTTCTTAGTCATCTTTATACCTTCAGAAAAATATATCCTGATGTCAATATTTTACGTAAGTGTTTATATAAAGACAGGCTGAGAGAGCTGGGGCTGTTCAGCCTGGAGAAGAGAAGGCTGCAGGGAGACCTTATAGCAGCCTCCCAGTACCTAAAGGGGCCAACAGGAAAGCTGGAGAGGGGCTTTTTACAGAGGCATGTAGTGATAGGACAGAGGGGAATGGCTTTAAACTGAGAGGGGAGATTTAGATTAGATATTAGGAAGAAATTCTTCACTGCGAGGGTGGTGAGGTGCCGGCACAGGCTGCCCAGAGCAGCTGTGGGTGCCCCATCCCTGGCAGTGCCCAAGGCCAGGCTGGACGGGGCTGGGAGCAACCTGGGCTGGTGGCAGGTGTCCCTGCCACAGGCAGCGGGGTGGAACTAGATGGTCTTTAAGGTCCTTTCCAACCCAAAACATTCTATGATGTGCAGGGTAACACACAGAAGTCACCACTTGCTCTTCACTAAGGTCATAAAGGACAGTAAAGCAGTTGCTAGATGTATGAGGGATACCCATGCTGAGGGGTGAGGCCAACAACACCACGTATTTTTCTTCTTGCATAGGGGAGAAACTTCTTTTCCCCCCTACAGCACTGCAAACACATATTGTCAGTGTCTTGTAATGGAAGCGGTCTCGTGAGGCCGGAGTCCATTCCCTGCCCCTACACAGAATCAGTTGTAGACATCTCATTTCTTATGGTTGCTTGTCTAACCTGACCTGAAAAACCCCCAATCACAGAAACAGGACTGTCTCCGGGGGCTCGTTCTGTGGTTTCACTTATCCGTATTTTACCATCCAGTTTTTCTAACATTGCCTAAGAAATATTTGTCTGCTACATTTTGTCTTATCCTAGAAAAACATCCAATGCAAGACACACAGAACAGCTAGCCACACCAATTCCCACAAAAAAAGTGAGGGTGCTGTCAGAAGTGAGAAATCCCAGCAAAGAACCCCCTTCCTGACCTGGATGCAGTTGATGATGAACTTGTGTCCTCGGAAGATCTTCTGCAGGACACCACTCTTGGAATTGAAAGCTCTTGCACAGGCATCACCGCTTCCTGTGAACACTGCAAGGCAACCACACAACATGGCGAACAGCCAGATGTGAGCAGCCACGTAAGGTCAGTTCATCCGAGTTCAAAAATGCACTTAAAGCTAGTTCACAAAGGAGCGTGATGTATCATTTTTAGGCTTGATTCTCTTCTCAGTTATACCAAGTTCAGATCATTTTCATTTCCCTGACCCCAGCATGCTTGTGTTCATTTGTATTTTTCAATACACTGAACTGCCTTAAGCCTGAAGTTCCTACATACATCAGCATTTCACTCCACATGCACTTCAAACAGCTACTTCTGCTCTTCTCTTCCGTGTATATTTCCCTGCCTAAACATGCCTCACTAATTCTGAGCAGGCAATTTATCTCAAGTCTGGTTTTAACGTTTTGCACTGAGCCCCCCATATGTTTTACCACGGTTATTTCCAGGTTTCCATTCAGTACCACAGTACCTTCATCACTTCTGCTGCAGCCTGAAGCAGCAGAAGTGTCTGTACAGGGAAGCTGCAAACCACAGGAACAGCATTACCCCCTCGCACACTACTGATATGAATTCGGTCTTTGCTTTGTTAAAACATACCATGTTTTCCCCCCCATTTTCAACAAAAGCTTCCTATCAGCAGGTAGGGCTGTCTCTGTTGAAATACCGTAGTGAAATCTTCTGTCCTCAGAGGTGAGTGGCATGTGTAGGCAGCTTTACAAAGCAGCTTTATAAATTCTTTCAGTGTGGTAGATTTCTTCAGCTAAATCCTGTAGCTTAGGATCTTTGCAAGCAGCAGAGCCTTTAAGTGATTCAAGGCCCAGGCTATAATCTCTGTTTCAGTATGGCACGGAATTATTTGAGGGTTGTGGCTGTAACTCTTGTATTCTATGCGCTATATTGTACACGTGCTACAAGGCGGGGCGGTAGTTAAGTAAATTAAGCATGACCAGGGGTTCTGGCCGTTCATCAGGTTTTCTCAGGGTATCTTAATGTGTTCGAAGAACAATTTCACAACACTTCAGGATCTTCACATGAGATCCCCAGACCTGCTGCATCTGGAAACTCTAAGTATTGAATACTTAGATTTTATACTTAGCAATATGCCCAAAAAGGAGCACATTTGTGTGCTTTAAAGGTTACAAACTGTCTTCATAAACACCCAGTTTCAAACTCCTCAAGTTTATCTAGAGATAAATTATTTCAGAACTGCAAAAAGCAATCTATTCACTGCTCCCTGCATTTCTTGTCATTGCAGACGCCACTAGCATGGAAAGATTTTTATGAAACTGAAGTGCCTGAAGACAACAGATCCCTTATCCTTTGGGAGAAGTCAGGCACTGGATTCCTAAAGAGAGGTGAGTAAGTTATCACGGCTGTAAATTCAGGATACAATAAGAGATGAGAGAACAGGCTACCTACTGCCATCAGATTTCCAACTTCAAACTGAACAGCAGGAGGCTGGGTACTTCCTGGGTACACCTTCAAGAAACATCTGGATGTGGAAAATCAATGTCATTTTATATGGGCCACTATAAATTCAATTGCCAACACAATCCTTAAAAAACGTTGTGTCCCATTCTGCTAATGAGTAACAACAATGTAAAGCAGGGAACAAGGTACAGATTGACTATTTTTTTTCCAGTGAATGGAAATCACTTAATACCATTACACACATGCAGAGAGCAGGAACCAACTAAGAGCTGTTTTCACACTGTCAGTTTACTTCAGCTATTGCTATCAGGGTTTTGCTTCTGACTGACATCCTTTACATCTTTTGAACTGCCACTCTAGATTTAGGAAGTCTCTTAGCACCTCTGAGTTTCAAATGAGAGCTGTTATCTAACCCAGATTTAGTAAACAAACAACAAAAAAAAGAAATCAACAATTATTTATATTTTTTTAACTTAAATTTCATAGACTCTTGGGAGGGAGAACAGGTTTTAAACATTCCCTTAGAGGTTTTGCAACACAAAAAAATATAATTAA
The DNA here is from genome assembly GCF_017639655.2 of Falco naumanni. Taxonomy (NCBI): domain Eukaryota; kingdom Metazoa; phylum Chordata; class Aves; order Falconiformes; family Falconidae; genus Falco; species Falco naumanni. The sequence goes on along the minus strand of NC_054057.1, from coordinate 55,542,703 downwards.
ATTTTAAATGACTGTGCACATACTGTAGGAGAGAAATAACCAACATAATACCATTAAGTAAAATAGATCGAGAACCAACTTTGGTATTCCCCATGCTATTAATTACACAAGCAGACTGAGAAAAGCCACTAGAAACACATTCTGATGATTTAAAGCTTAATTCTCAAATCTGTCTAGACTCCCTGTCCACTGTAAAGTCATTTTGGAAACACACATATATTTTTCCTCTCATTCTTCTACTATATTTTCCTATTTAGACTGTAAACTCTTTGAGGAAATGTGCTTTTAGGTACTGTCAGCAGGCAACAGAATTAAGATCTTTAACGGAAAGTTACCACTTCTTTCCATGTTCTTGCACAGATGCCAATGCAACATAAACTGTAACAAACATCATCTATGTTGAATTATTTTCTCCACAGTTTTGAAATACAGAGAATGGACACACAGTGCTGATCTGTCCCAGGTGAACAACTAGAATTTTAAGCTACACTAGCTCCAACATCTGGTATCCAGAGAGCACTTCTTTGTAACTCTAACTGAACAAAACTATTAGATACTGTGTAAATAAGTGATCAATGTATTACAATAATGCAAACAATCACAGTATATGAATTAATTTTTAAGGGGAAATTCTTCTTTCAGGAATTAAAATGTGTCTAAATTCTATTCAAACAAGTTCCTAATATTTTCCCATGAGATTTTTCTGCCCTTCAAGTGGAACAATTCAGTTCTCCCCATTTGCCATTTTTAGTATTTTTGCACTTGATTCAAAATGAGCTCTTAAGTCCGTGAACACTTCCATCACACTATCAGGATGTTCTTCACAGGTCTGACTAAATGCAGCAATATTGCCTGCATTTTAAGAAAAAAAAAAAAAAAAGAGTGTTATGGAAAAATAACGTATGTGTATGGCAGGGACAGGGTGGTACGGTGAGGGGGAAGAGAGAGAAAGTTGCAGAGCTGATGGGGGTGGCGTCAGATAATGAAACCTTTGTTTGAGCCTGAACTTTCTTTATGATGGTTTTAGAAAGTCCGGTTAAGACTATACCAGTTGCATGAAAAGCAGGATCAACACTGAAAAAAAGCAGCTCTGGAGGTCTCATTAATGGAGACGGTCTCTCCATCTCCCACCCAGACATGAAGATTCCTCACCGGATCAGGCCAACATCAGCTTAGCACAGTTATCTTGCCTTTGGGTAGTCTTGCTGAACTCAATGTTTTGTTTGTATCTTTGTAATTAAAAGGGGGAAAACACACAACACACACAAAACTATGACTAACTATTTTAATGAAGAAAAGTAGTGCTGTGAGTCTAATGATGAAAGTAAGACCAAAACAAGGCTTCCTGATTAAAATAAAAATCTACCTAGGAGCTTGGCTACATGTGAAGTTTCCAAACATAACTTTAAAAAATCAGTTCAGTTACTGAGTTTTAAGAGTGGTCAGTCAACCATGTCAAGCATGGTGCTAGACAACTGCATTAAACTTTAATCTGCCTGGCAAGCTACAACCCTCTTCAAACGTGTACCATCTCATATTTGTCAGCCATTTATCACCACCACACTGATGATCTGCCAAAAGAGGTACAGAGGCCCAAACAGAAACCATTCCTTTGGTGTTAACACATTCCCTTCATAGCTGAAGTACAGAAATCTATATCAGAAAGGCATTGCAAATTTCTAGATTGGTTTAAGACAGGCATTCCCATCCTGGTTACCCCGAAGGAGAGAAGTACTTGTCTGGGAAGCAAATGAAGGCACATCAGGTCTAACATCAGTGGCAGGGTAAGACCAGAGCGACACATACTGAGATTCAGGCTGATAAAAACAGAGGTGCAGTTTTGCAACCCCAAACCAGATATGGATAGGTGATGTGCAGAAGCAAAGCCAGCCAAGAGAGGGATTTAAAGAGGGAGGTTTCATGGTCAGAATACTGTTATGTCAGCATACCACTATTGATAGGAGTACTGAAAGTAGGGGCACTGAGTCCTGAGCATTAGTAAGGCAAGCAATGCTTGGCTACTGCAGAACCAACTTGGTTTGGGGAACCAATACATGAAAGAGGACAGAGAAAGGGAAAAAGAAGTTGTGGAAAATGAGTTTAGGAGATGGTCAGAGTCTGAACAGGGCCCTAACCATTAGAAAGGAGCAGTGAGCATCTGAGATGTGATTCTGGTTTAGGACAGTCCATTACACAGTCCCTACAAGGTAGCGGAGGCAGGCACAGGGCTGCATATCCAGCAGCAGCACTTGCTGTCCCCAAGTATGCAGCAGAGGCAGACTGACAGGCATCAGACTAGCAAGGTTAAACCACAGCTACATAAACAACTCACAGACAGCTCAGGATTTAAGCCACTTCCCTTGGTAACAGAAATAAAGCAACTGCCTCTTCATTTGCCAGAACAGAGGTGGAAAATGGAGGGAAGATCTAAACTTCCCACATGGAGTAGCGCAGTGAAGTTTGCTACTGAACATAAACATGTTGGAGCTGAAAAAAGTGACAATTTCACAAGCCTTCAAAATTACAATTTTCTCTATTAACAACCTTTGATCAAAGACAAACATCGGAAAGGAGACAGGGATTGCTGAACATAGGAAAGGCAACTTACAGATCCCAGCGTGGTATTTCAAAGTGCTAACGCTGTGTTTGTGAGCCTTGTACGTTTGGATTCGCTCCCCAGTGTCTACTAACCAGCACTTCACTGTCCTGTCCGCGCTTCCTGAATACAAGTGCCGATTCACTAGCTGAAGGGAAGAGAAAAAAACATCAACAATAGTCTCTCAGGCACGTTCATGAGAGAACTGCGCTGAAGTGACTCATCCAAAGTCGCAGTTTCCAACTCAACAGCCTGTTACAAAGAGCACCAACTACACCTTGGAACAGAGGGACAATGAGCAAAACCAACCTTGCATTCTTCACCATCACATCTCCCATTGACTTCTGGGCCTTAAAAAGAGCTCCCACATTTCAGAAGATAAAAAAAAAAACAAACTTAGCCCACCTGCTGGTGCAAGCAGGCAGGACTTCAGTGAGTTTAACAATGCTAACCCTACTTCCATAATAAGTTACATCAATACAGCCTCAAAAAAACCTCTGCAGTGTAGTTTCTGAAAAGTTCTTGTCAAATATGCTTTGATCAGATTGTAAGTTTCAATTACAACAAAAATTTCAGAACTATTTTGAGTAACAATAAAAAGTAAATTAAAAATAAAATCCTACACAGTGTAATCCAGGATTTAACATGATTACTCTGCACGAGGTCAGTACTAGAAACACTATCTCTTCCTTGAAACTGTTCTGTATCTGCATTTCCACAAGTCTTTTTAGACTGTGTTATCAAATGATTCAGTAATTAACCATCCTCACACAGGTCTTCAGTCACGTTGTCTCCTGCTGTGTGTTTAGAGCAACTGGGCTGATAAATCCCAAAGGTGCCTCATTACACTAGTCACCCTGCACACTGTGTGAACTCACTGGTGGTGGAGGCTCGATTTTATTTTACACAGACAAAACAGAGAAAGAAAAGGAAGGACTGCAGTTGGGAAACCAAGACAGAGAGAAAATAACGGACCAGTGCAAGCCTTTAAAACTAGCCAGTACACAGTAACAAACTATCTATAGCCTGGCAGCTCAGCAGGGAAACTCTCCACAGTGCAGAGAAAAAGCTTGTATTCTATGCCCATCTAATGAAAACAAACTAAAGGTGTTAACAGCCATTGTTATGTACAGCTCTGATGGCACGCTGCTCCAAGCAGAGAACTGGCCCAACACCTGCCATCTGAAGGCAGTGTAATGAGGACAGGCAGTCACTGCATGCTCACAGTTTCATGGACTTACAGCAATCTCTGTTTCAAAAGGATGGAGAGACTCAAGGGAGAACCCTGACCCACGCAAAGAAACAGATTTTGCATAAGGAGTAATAACACCTTGCTTGCCCTCCAGACACACAGACCAGGCTGTTCAAATGACCAGCAGAGCACTAACCCCTCACGCTACTCAGGTACCTCCAAGAAACCAAGTGCAGAACAAATGACAAATCAACTTGACATGGGTCTTGCTCTTAGATCACTTTTAAGGGTCTGGTGCTTCGGCCACCTTAGACTATTACAAACCTTTGGTCCCCTGTCTTTGCACACTCTATATCTGTAAGGCTGGAATGTTTTTCACACTTAGCCATCTCCACTCCATTCCAAAATGGAATCATCCCATTCCTAAAAGGCATCATAAGTGTGCTTTGTGCATAAAAACATTTGCACTGTGTTACAACAGCATAAAACAAAAGACATTTTAAGATACAAAGCACTACAGTGATGGGGCTGCGCTAACCCACATAAGAAATGTATGCAGGCAAAGCGAGATGATCACTGGACGCAGCTTCCAGCAAGTCCAGCTGGAGCAGTGCATGCCACGCTTCCTACCAGCAGCACTTGGCCCATGGGACAGTTTTCATTGCTAAACATCAGGAGACTGTAAAACACATACCACTGTTAAAAGCCAGCAGGACTTTGAAATATCACATCCTATCACTTTTAAGCTATTTTAGCAATGGCATTAATACTGCATCTCAATGAAGAAAGAGAAGGAATGACCAACAGCACTAACAAAAACTGAGAGCTACTGAGAGCTAGCCTGAGGAAGGTAGCCTGACTTTTAATTTCCAGTCTCAACCTGAATGGGCATGAAGAGCATTATCACATCGTACCTGCTAAATGGAAGAGGATGCTCTGAGCTGAGATCCTGCTGCATTGTTCTTGGTCAAGTCATTGCATTTCTTTTTCAGACCTCTTGCTAGCAGAACAAGGGAAAACACTAAGTTATGAACTCCTGCAGGTAAATGCCACACTACATTAATGGTACATTAGGTTATGCTGCTTCATTTCTACATTTAAGTGGGCATATACATGCAGAAGTGAAACAGAAGAGCTGCAACTTGTCTAGATTTGTTAATTTGCTAGATATAAAAAGGTTTTAAATGATGTGGGCTTACTCAGGTGATTTAGAGCACCAGGATTGTAACAGCCATAAAATCATAGAATGGTTTGGGTTGAAAGGGACCTTAAAGATCTTCTAGTTCCACCCTCCCTGCCTGTGGCAGGGACACCTTCCACTAAACCAGGCTGCTCCCAGCCCCGTCCAGCCTGGCCTTGAGCGCTGCCAGGGATGGGGCACCCACAGCTGCTCTGGGCAGCCTATGCCAGTGCCTCACCACTCTCATAGTAAAGAATTTCTTCCTTATACCTAATCTAAATCCACCCTCTTTCAGTTTAAAGCCATTCCCCCTTGTCCTATCGCTACATGCTCTTGTAGAAAGCCCCTCTCCAGCTTTCTTCTTGGCCCCTTTAGGTACTGGGAGGCTGCTATAAGGGTCTCCCCGAACCCTTCTCTTCTCCAGGCTGAGCAACCCCAACTCTCCCAGCCTGCCTCCATAGCAGAGGTGCTCCAGCTACCTGATCATCTTCGTGGCCTCCTCTGGACTCGCTCCAGCAGGTCCATGTCCTTATGTTGGGGGGCCCAGAGCTGAACACAGCACTGCAGGTGGTGTCTCAGGAGAGCAGAGTAGAGGGGGAGAATCCCCTCCCTCAAGCTGGTGGCCACACTTCTTTTGATGCAGCCCACAATACGGTTGGCTTTCCGATGCCCAGTAAGAGATCTGACAAGATGGCTGGCACATCAACCATCTTCGTTAAATTCAAAGCCTCTGTGCTACCCCGGCTGCCCCATGCTACACTTCTATGCACCTTCTTCTCCCTCACCAGTTTAAGCAGCTGAGCACAGTAGCAAAGGATTCTCAGCCTTGCATGGAAACAGAAATACTTACAGGTTAATCTACAAGATGCCACAGACCAAGCCTGCAGCACAGCCAACAGCAAACCCCAGTACAGGCTCTGACTGTCACACAGCCTCTCATTTCCATGGTATTTTTAAAACACAGAGCACGAAATAGCTCTTGATGGCTTTCTCAACTAATAGCTATCAGCTCAGGTTGAAGTTGCAAATCAGATCTCCCTTTAGTCATATGATGCAAGCATCGTGCCATCTAAATTGATGCAGATTATCTACAGCTAATATAGTCCCCTTATAGTCACTGCAGTCTAGGGCACAATTCTTCTCACCCTGAAGCAGATGCCTGAAACAGATCATGTCTCAAAACTCGCTATTTCTCCCCCCAACAAGGACAATCTTCTCAGCTACAGCCACCTATATCAATTTAGGTGAGATGACTCCTTCACTCAACTAAAGATAGGTCTAGTTTACAACTCCAGCCTAAGCTACAACCTTTCAGATATCTATATTTAATCAAAACAATAATAACCATCACAAACTGTTCCCCTAGCCAGAGCAACTTACAACCAGACCCCACACCGTGTAATACAAAATAAATACCTTCCCTACTTTACAGATGGGGAACCATGATATAATGCAACTGAAGTCCGTCCAAAAAAAAGGACTTGAAATTTGTGGCAAGTTTTGACTGCCTAAATCCCAGAGTGCACCCCTGATTTGGGAGGCTGATCCAACCTGCCAGCCATCCCTTTTCTACAACACGGAGGAAGCACTACGTGCTTCAGGGCAGCTGTGACAAGCAACAGCGCACAGTATCCCTGAAACTGGTCAAAGGAGTATATGAAAACCAGGTGGGATTCTGTCCGAGTAAAGCAAGACAGAGGAACCAATCTCAATATAACCCATGTCAAATTGGTATTTTCACTCCAGAGCCTTCTTTCAGAGTTTGCATCCAAAGGGTGTGATTATGCCCCAACAACACAGACATGGCAGCCCTGGCTCTAACTCACCAAGGCTGGACACTGCAAATGCCCTTATGCTGCCTGGGCACAAGCCACCTTTGCTGTGGGAGCAGTGGAGGTCCTAGGGTCCGCCAGCAGCACAGGTCCTTGGCTCCTGTAATCATTTTTCTTAAGTCATGACTGTATTGAAAACTAAAAAGCCCAAGAAAGGAGGACTGTAACACCGTTCCCCTGCCCACTCCAGACAGGTCCCCAAAGCATTGATTTCTAGTTAGGCCATCTTCTGCTGGCTCTCCCTCTAGCACTCTTGCTGACCTCCTTACACCAGCTCGGCTTCTCCTATCCAGTAGTTATGGGACTCACCAAATGGCTTCCAGTTTCTTCAGCCTACAGTGGCTGCTTAATCCAGGTCCACCGGTTTTGTTAGACTACTGGGCAAAACCATACATTGCCATTCCTAAGGTCAAACATCTCCACTAACATGTTATGCTCAGCAGATCTGTCCTCTCTCAGGAGCTGGACAAAGTATACAGACTTCTCCAAAATGCTGCAGCTTTGGTGGAATCTGAGCCTCCCTGCTACAAAGACTGGCACCCATTTTTGTGTATGAGTATCCAGGCGCAGTCATTTTCAGCAAGTACTTGTAAGCTAGGTCCCCAGGTCCGTAACTACTCTTTTTTTCTAGCCCAAAGCCTCCAAACCTTCACCCAATTCCTGAGATCCCAGTCCTATTTTTATTAAAGAATTTCATTTTCTCATGATTTAGAAGGAAAAACGTAAAACTTCACTCGAGAGATTTTTCCAGATACTCAAGTCTGTCAACTCTTGGTTTAAAAAAGATCAGTAGAAACAGTTACATATTCTGATCTGCAACTGCCTGGAGAAGCAGTGATATTTTCAAAGCTGTATTTTCCTTGGCTGGCTTTTGAGCACTTCGTTCACTTTGGCTAATGGCCCAACAAAGCTCCTGACAAGGAAAATCATGGCAAGGCAAGGACACCTGTAGCAGAGCAGGCAGCACAGAACAGATTTGCAGCTCAGGTACTAACGAGCTGACTGGACATTTCAAACCCAGGTAGCTTCAAAAGAATTGAAAACCTGATGACAGTCAGATGCCCAGTTCTAAAGCCTCAGCCAGACAGTAAAAAAATCACTGCATTGATATCTGTAATTCTGGATTGTTCATATTTCTCATTACTCTGAGAGACTTTGCTTTGAACCAGATGAAACACTGAGAGACATGAACGAGGCAAATTTGTCTTAATTCTCAGCCCAAAGTACCAGAAGTGCCATTCCATGAGAAAGTTCAGTCAAGATTGCTTGCGACTAGCAAAGTGGCAGTAGCAAAATACAGGTTGTGAACACTGAAGTAGTTACAGGTTTCACTATTCAAAAATATCAGTTTTATGCAATCCTAACCCTAATTGTTGTCCCCAGACACACCACAGTTTGAATAAAAAACCCTAAACAATCAGACCTAGGGTTGGTCTCTCAAGAGTCACAACCCTATTGCTCCACAAGCTTGGCTGAACTGAATACATGCAGCAGCTTAAGACAATTTCAACTTGTATGAATGCCAAAAATATCTGCCAAAGAGCTGTTTAGTGCGTATTTCAACCTTATAGGAATGGACTTTGTTCTCCCAATTAACCTTTCCTATAAGAAACAATCTAACCCTCACCCAAGGAGAGGCAGTCTGCATTCCAAACAGATTTGGACACATCCTCTTTCTGAAGGTCATTGCACTCAAGACTGGCTCCCAGGAACTTCGTGATGAGTTCACATCAGCCACCCATATGTCCCATTACCAGCTTAGGTCAGTATTGCTACAGTCTGCCAGCTGGGTCTTCTGTTCACAGCCACTTCTAAGTCGAAAATCACCAACTTGGACCAATCTCAAGTTACAACTATGTAAGCCTTCGGCCGAGTTAGACTTTCAGGATCCCATTCAAACCACATTCATTTTAACGAGCTAACAAACTCCCTGTAGGCAAGAAATTAGTTTTTTTCCTGAGAATCCATCTCGAATGAGCTCTCTGGTCTGGCTGTTGGAGAACATTTTTCAACTTTTTTACTGCATTGCAAAGTAATGGTACTAGGAACATGTTTCTTTTCTACAGGTGGTGTACACGTTCATATTGCTCTAATTCACATCTTCACCCTCTGATGAATTATACAACAAATACAAACACAAATTACAAAAAATATGTGCACTTAATTTAATTGATGTGACAAGAAAAAAATTCTGTCCCCGTGATCACAACAGTTAAGAGTATTAATGGAGTTCAGGCAATGGCTTTGTTCAAAGCATTCTTCTAGTGAGCTTTAAAAGGCAACTAAAGGGAATGGTCCAAACAAAGGATCTTTTGCAGGAAAACCAGAAGCAAGTCCTTGCCCACTTGTTCATTTGAAACCCCTTTAGCAAGAAAGGAGTTTACTTGCAAGAATGTTTGCTATAGGATCCAAGCTAAACGCCAAGCTGGACCATTTCTCTCTGCCAGCTTGTGGCAGCACAATTTTGATAAATACTCACAGGCAGAACAACCTGCAAAGGACAAAGCAATCCTTGTGAACAGTTTGCAAAGCTACTTTGGAGACACTCAGAAAAACATACACAAGTAAATATTTAAGTCAGGGTTATTCAGCCTATTGCAGGCAGTCACATTAATGAAAATGCATGTTTGATTATTAATTGCAAATACTGGTCTTTAGCCAGCCCTGAAATTTTTGAGTGGAAGAACTAGCATGGGCTGTGTGATTACACTCAGCCCACCCTTGCTTTTTCCCATCGCTTCCTATAAAATCTCATAATTGGCTCTTATACGAAGAAGGAGCACTCAAAACAGCTGCTGTCCCTTGCCTGCCAAGCTATCAATGTGCTGCAGGAGAAACAGAGTGAAGAGTTCTGGCTGCTCCTCTGCTAGTTACCTTGCCTGACTATGCAAGCGAAGTGGTCAAGGCTGCCAAAGCACCTAGCATGCACACAATTCCCACTGCAGATAGAAAGCCTCCTGGCAAAACGTTTGTCAGTCTAATTTAAAGTGGAAGGAAGAGAAGAACAGCGTTAGAATAAGCCGGTACCTGCAGCAGAACTACTTGACAGCAGACCACATGCAGTCAGTTCAGCTGTTAAATCACCTTCAACAGACTGACCCCAGGACAAGCCCTGGGGAAATACCTGAACAGCTCACCCTCTGCACTCTGCCATCCAGGGCCACCAAGGACAGGGGAAAGGCGAAAGCTAAAAGCTCACCAAAGCTTTCAGCTCTGCCATGCTCAATTAGAGTCAGTTTCAGGCTCCTCTAACTTATGCTAGGGGACACCACCACCTAAAAGGATCTTAGAGCACCTGAGGGACCTTCAAAATCTGAACAGGCCTGTGGCATCACCCCTCTTGCTTTTCACATGCCAGCATTGCAGGAAGCGAGGTGGAAAACATGGGTGTGCTTTATGAATATCTATTGCTCCTTCAAGAAGTTCCAGGAATTTCCATTCACTGCTACAATGACACTATTGGTATTACTGGAAAGTAACGGGAGACAACTGGAACAGTCCAGAACTAATTTGCAGCAGTTGAGAACATCCTGGGGCATTCTTGTTAGTAACAGTACTTTTTAACATTGGGGAAAATATGGTCTCAATATCCAAATTTTTCCTGATCCGTGTCCAGGATTGGGAGATCACACTGAGCATTTCTCAAACTTTTTGAAAGGTCACCCTCCCTTAGGGATCTTTATTTGAATAAATAAAATGAAAATAAGTCTTTATTTTTTTCCCTTTATTCTTTCCACAAAAGCATTATACCACCTAGGGAACAGGTAACTACCTTTAATTGCTGGTATCAACTCAGCTCCTCCAGGACAGGGGAGTGAAAATCTGGTGCTCACTTTTGCCCTGAAGAAAATGAACTATTGTCAACAATTAAAACCGTCAGCTGGCTACGGTGAGCAACTTACAACTACCTCCGAGTCATTCCCGACTCATGATTTGAAAAATACTGTCCCAACTCACTGTCATAGACTGCAACATTGGCACTAAGAAGCCCTAGGCAAAAGAGGCTCCAAGAGCTTTTTTGAGAACAAAAATTAAAATAAATAAATAAATAAACACACACCTCTATTCAGGAAGTTTCCCTTCTGTTGTAACATCTTTGTACAGATTCTGGGTGATTGACCCCTTTCTAAAAGAACAAAAATACCATGTGGGCTGTGCTGAGAGGCAGCCAAGTGGAACAGAAGGGCTAGTGTTGAACCCAGTAAAGAAGAGGGAGGAATTAGGAAAGACCGATAGCCTAAAGCTATTCAACAGCAGTACAGTGACTGCTTAAGCTGGGATAAGTTTTAGAGGCCTAGAAACTAAATGCTGTCTGTGAAGCAGTATGTACCTCAGCTGGACTCTTTTAGCCTCAAACATCAACTGGTGATGAGAGAAGTGAGAGGCTACCAGTTACTCACGGCTAGAAGATTTGGCCAGGACTGTTGCCAACACAGTCTTGGCAGCAGTAGTCTTGTGTACTTTGAATTGTTCAGGTTTTCCAAATAGATGTATTGGTTTTGCTTTTCTTCTCCCCTACAAGAAGTTCTGTTTATTTAAAACCATTGTTTAACTCCGTGCTCACAAGCAGAGAAGCATTGCTCATTCTTGAGCATTCTAAGAGTGCAATTGAATTTCCCAGGCTTCTGGGAAAGGGTCAAGCCAGTTTTGTGTAACAATTTTAGCAAGAACCCAATTAAATTAAAGCAAGCTCTGTTGTTGCCAATCTGTGCCTTGGAAAAGGGTTACAATTAAACAGCAAAGCATAGCATGACACCAAGAACAGCAACAGATTTACTTGAGCATCCACAAAAACAAGCTTTAACACTAAAAATTTACCCAAGCAAGACAAACATTACTCTAGGGCAACGTGATTTTGTGGGTTGGTTGTTTTTTTTCCTTTCTAAAACTGAAGGAAAATAGAACTGCTTCAGTACTATCAGGTTTTTAGTTTGCTAGTGTCAGCTGTGACTACCTTCTTTAGAAACAAAGGCAACATTTACTAAACAGCTATTAAAAATACATACTGTAGCCTTTGTAAAGGAAAAGCACTTATGGGCAACAAACACGGACCATGAGAGTAGTGAGAAAAACTACTGTTGTTAACTTCAGTCAGACACATACATGAATAAATCAGGTTTGCTGACCTGAAACTAAGTCACAGACCGTCACACACCTCCATTAAATATACCATTAGCATTTTCTGGTGGATAATGCAGTGTACAGGACAAGTGCTTGTGCCATAGCTCCTCTTTCCCTTCATCTGCCTAACCTTCTCTCCTCTGCAACATTAACAAATCTGGCAGCGTTCACCAGAAAAATACTGCAAACAGGAAAACGGAGTATAGTTTTTCAGGTTACATTAAATTGTTTCCTCTCTGTCCTTCAGCATTTCCTGATTTTTCTCCCCCATGCTCTACTTCTCTTTTCCATTTCCCTTGCCCATTTTCTTGTCTTGGCCATCTCTTTCTCCCTTTCTTTTCTCAAATTACGTCTGTGTGTTTTTTAAAGCAGGATTTCTTTTAGCTTTATGACTCTTCTATTACCGTTTGCCCACAATTCTGGATTGTTGGGGTTTTTTTATCCTGGTTTAACCTGAATTTTTTTCCCCTTCCCTTTTTAAGTTACCTGACCCTGTGTCTGTTTACTTCCTCAGATTATTTTCTTTCAAAGTCTAGTGATCCCATGTAACAATCCTACTCAGGTGATGAGCCTTCCTAGCAAACCCACTCATGAGTTTCAAGACCTAAGCGGATTTAAACAGATACTGAGCTAGAAGTTAGACCAGGACCGCCAGTAGAAGCCAAAAGGATATCACAAAGCGTTTTAGGGAAAGAGAATTTGTCTTAAGGCCACAGAGCACTATTATTTTGTTCTGAGATGAATGTTTAAGATTACCATTTATAACCTGTCTTGGGAGAGCTCCTTTATGAATGAAAAGGTAACTAAGGCTCACATGAGTTAGGACACGGATACCCCCTTTGGAGAGCTCTTGAAGAAACCTCTGTTCTTACCTCTAGGCAAATTACTGATCCTTGATGCTCTTTGAACACTTTCAGCTGCTCACCAGTGACAATATTCCACGTTCGAATAGTATAATCCGTGCTGCCAGAAAACAGTTCCCTGTTTGGTGCGTCAAGTATAAGGCATAAGACAGCCCCAGTGTGTCCCAGCAGAGTCTGGTAACAGCGTCCACTGGACACCCACCAGACCTTAACAGTGCAGTCTGTGCTACCTGTCACCAGGAGGTCTCTGCTCACTTTCTCTTCCTCCTCCTCTTCCTCCTCCTCTTCTTCAAGAACATCTCTGGAGGAATAGTGAGCTAGAGTCAAGACACAGTTCCGATGGCCCCGGAATTCCTGGATTTGTTTCTCTTTGTCCACACTCCAACAGCGGGCCGTCCTGTCATAGGAGCCACTAAAGAGATAGTCTTTGGCAACCAGGATCCTGCAAAAAAAGAAAGTTTATATGTAGGAACAGTATCATTCTTTTTAATAACCATTTTTTGTCACAATTTTGACACCAAGCAACCTGAAGTTAGAAACAGTAGCATGAATACATCTGTACAATAGTAGCATATAATACATCTATAACCCCAAATCAGCATCACTGTTTAATACACATTATTTATGAACCTTTTTGTTGGGTTGGTGTTTGGTTTTTTTAACATTTCCCTGTTTCTACTTTTAAAATTGAGACCCCTTCTTCAGATACAGTGATGCAGACATTTCTGCACTAAAGCACTGTAACTTCAGGCATTTGTGTCTTTCTAAAATATTTTCCAACAGGACTGTTATGTACTTTTCAGAAGTTACATATACTAGCTAAGAGTTTGTTGTGTTTACTTGTTTCATTGGTTGGTTTTTTAAGTAACTCATTCTTGATAATTATTGATTAGAATTTTTTTGCAAATAATTATTTACAAACTCACCTATGAAAATAGCTCAGAATTAAAATAATAATTAAAAAAAAAAACATTCCAGGAACCTGAACTGTAACTGACAGTGTACAAAGATAATCGTCTTCCCATCATCAAGCAGAGAGAGTGCAAAAAAAATAAAAAAATGCACCTAATTTCACTTAGTCCAGGACCTCCAAAAAGGTATAGCAAAATCACCCCACTTTTATAACTGAAGAGCAAATCAGAGATTACAGCTCAAGAAGTCAACTTACTGGGCCTCCAAAATAATGGAGTTGTAGCTACACAAACATACAATAGAAAAATCTCTTAGTTCATATTTCCAAACCAGAGATAGGGAATATCATAACCTGTCGTCTTCTTCAGCGGAGTTTGGTCCTCTGGAACCTTTCAAACTGGCAACAAAGTCATATGAATAGGGAACACATTTCCTATTTGCTGATTCAAGCGAAAATCAGGCCAGTGCCAAAATACAGACAGAGCCAGCTTTCCTAACTATTTACAGAATCTAGTTACACTTTGTATGTGTTTTGAGTTTAGTAAGGAACAAAAAAACCCACCCACCCACCCCAAAAAAAAACCAACAAAGAAAAAAACCCACACACCAATCTTTGACTGCTCTATTTGTCATTAATTAAATCCAGTCCAACTATGAAGAGGCACTTTAAATTGACAGGCCGATCCGTAACGCACAATCGGTTTAATATTAAACTTCATTTGCACAAACAGAAATAGTATTTCCAGAAAAAAGCCCTGACTTTACCCCTCTTAATGATGCTGACACAAAGGCTTGACGTGATGTTTTTAAATCTATTTATCAGAAGCATCTGTTATCAATTGAATAATTTCTTGTGGAATTTCATTCCTAGCCCTGGATTCAATTCCCCTGCTGTGTGCCTTTCATTTCTCTCCTATCTGCTGTCTATGGATGTGTCAGCACTGTTGCTAGGAAAACTAATCATTACAGCACAGAACACGTGTAGCATGAACTCCAAGGTTTACACAACCCACTTTATTAGTGTAGTAATGGAGAATTGTAGTAAAATGACAATATGTGCAATAATAGATTACAGGAACACATGGGAAGAACTCCACAGAACCAACCTGTTAACTATTGATGTGTGTCCTCGGTAAATGGCCAGGCACTGACCTGTCATCACATCCCACTTTCGAATGGTATGATCTGCGCTACACGTGAAGGCAGCCTCATTTTCTAAGTGGCAAAAGGTGATGTAACTTTCATGTCCTAGGAATAACAAAGGAAATAAATTCAAGCACTGTGCATGCAAGCAGGACTGACTAGTCAAGCTTTTCACCTTAACTAAAAGAAAAATAGAACAAACAGACTGAGACTCTAGTTTTAAATGCACCACCATGTTCTTCACATTTAAAGATTTAAATAAAAATGTTGTGTTTTATACAACAGCAGAAAACTCTGCTTCATTGATATAAAGTTAAGTGATAGAACAGTACAGTTCCACCAATCAGGTAGATCAAAAAGTATTGTAAAACCATAATGAGCTATATTAATATCAGTATAATAAAACTCAGATTACTAAAGTTTAAAACCAGTTAAAGATTGGCCTTTTTTTTTTTTAATGAAGAAATGTTTTTGCTTCTTTCTTCAGAAGTCAGGAAAAAAGGCTGCATTTCAACCCAGCCCAGTGATCGTCAGGACACAAACAGCCCTAAATTAAAGCACTGAAACTATGAAAAAAGGAAGTGACATGAGACTTACCAGCAAGCTTAATTTCATTGTCCAAGCAGAATGAAATGCAAAGAAAAAAACATATCTGCTAAAAAGTCAGCCAATACTTTCCCCATTATGACTAATAACATTAATAAATCCTACAATTTTCAAAATGCCAGTATACCTTTAAGGAAATGACACAGAAAGAAAGAATAAAAGCACAATTATTTATACAGTAGTCACAGTATTTTGAGATTCTACAGTTACAATAAAAAGAGACACAAATGCTACTCTAAAAATTTCAT
Source organism: Falco naumanni (assembly GCF_017639655.2). Lineage (NCBI taxonomy): Eukaryota > Metazoa > Chordata > Aves > Falconiformes > Falconidae > Falco > Falco naumanni. The sequence goes on along the minus strand of NC_054057.1, from coordinate 55,527,010 downwards.
GCTGAAAAACAGGGTAATGCTAGCAAAGAGGAATCAATATTACAACCTTAAGTTTTGTCATCACTTAGCAAGGTGTGTCGTTTTTCTATTGTATCATTATATGCATCACATTTAAAAATCACCTCATGATTCAAGTCTCAGCTTTGTCCAAGATACCTTGTATGAAATTGTTGCCACCTATCTAATCATTGGGATAGTATTATCTTGCACTCTTCCATTTTAGTTTAGACTGTAAGCTTTCAAGATCAGAACTGTTTCCTCTTAACTATCAGAAGAGAGCCCCAGACTTTGGTTGAAGCTGGTGGGTCCTACTGTGATTTAAATGACAGTATTTTTTGACGAGAAAAGAAAAAAAATGTAAGAAGGACACATATGATTAAAGAGAATTAGATGGACAGACGAAGATATTAGAAAAACAGAATCATGTTGTAGAATAAAGATACGGTAAAAAAACTGAGGGAAAGCAGACTCTCCAGTAAAACAGTTTGTTTCACTGACTGCAAAAAACAGATTTTAATACAACTCCTGCAGTTCAACAGTGAACCAGAATCCACATTATAAACACACGTTTTGGTTTCCTCATAAGCAAATTCACCACATGCCAAAAATTAAACATACCACCAGGGCTATATAAGCAGAACTACACCCACCTTCACAGTTTTGTAAAAACTTTTTGCTAAGCAACTTAAACAGGACAAGTTTCAACCAACTGGGATTTTTCTCACAGCATCCTGTAAGCTTGCTCTGAGAAGATCAAAAAAACATCTTGGTTACTGCACAGTAACCAAGTCTGTCAGTCAGATTTTAACCATCAATAACACTCAAGCCACGCAAAGAATGCCAAAAGCCCTTGTGGCAGACAAGGTCTGGTGCTGGTCTGGTCAAAAGCAGCCACCAAAGAAATCTTTTGGTTATGCCATGGTGGAAGCCTGAGACTGTGTTATAGGAGTTTATCAGTAATTATAGTTTGCACGATACAAATTTACACAACAACTGTGTGCACGCATAAACATAAAATAAATTACCTGCTTTGACTGACAGTTCATAAACCATCTAGCCAACCTTCTTTAGAGTTTACCCCAAACACTAGCAGAACATAGGCCAGATCCTGAATATCATCCAATACATTTCTATTTCTAGTTAAAACTTAGTCAGTGGTTTAAAGGGATTTCTAAGCCTAAAGCAAATGCAGTGACTTTTTCAGGAGCTAGAACCATGGCAGGATGTGGGAAAAACAGAGAATACTCAATAGCTAAAACAAGCAAGAAAATAAACAATAACAAAAAAAAACCCACAGCAATGTGACTTCTTCTTTGAAATAAAAAAGGATTAGAAATTCCAAATTTAGGAGTTTTTCTTTTTTTCTGTATTAAGAGAAAAGAACGTGAGTGAGGATACAAACATCTTTAGTCTACATCTGACTCATGCATGACTGTACTTTCTACAGAGTTTTTCTTTTCTTTTTAATTCTTTTGAGATGCTACCCTAAGGATAATAAACTTCGTTTAAAATGCAAAGTCAATTTAAAATTAGGGGGAAAACACCCTATTTCATAAGGTTTCTTTCCAGACTTCTGGGTCGAGAGTTTCTAGATACAGATTGTCTGGAAAATAAGATGATTAAGGGCGGGTGGGGTGGGGGCGGTGGAGAAGAGAGAAGAGGCATAGAGAGACCAGAAGTCAATTTCATCAGGGTGTAAAACAGAGGGTTTCTAGAAAGAGACACAAGTTAAACATCTGCTAGGTTCCACATCCTGAGATAAAAGGATCCATAAGTCAGTAGCACTAGTAACCTGTTTTGGGTTGCAACAGCTTCTCCTTAACATTACTGTAACAAATACTCAAAAGAGCACAAAACAAAACAAGCAGATTTTGGCTGCCCAGCAGGCTGCAGGGACTGAAAGAGCCCAGAACATGCTGTGTGGCCTGTGCCATGCTTTAGAGTCAAAAACTAGGTGAAAAGAAGCTACTGTACCTTGGAAGTGGCCATGGCACTGGCTGTCGGCAGTGCTCCAGAGCCGCGCAGTGCCGTCCTCGCTACCCGTGAGCAGGCGCTGCCCGTCGGGGCTCAGGCTCAGCCAGTTGATGCCTCCTTGGTGATCGGTGCAGACCTTCACGGCTGAGCCGCTATTCCCCATCCCGGCGGTCCCAGCGAAGGCAGAGGCTGCGGGTCAGATCACAGGCACCATGCAACCCCCAGGCCGTGTTCTGGGCCTCCAGCTGTCTCCCACCGACCAACTTCAGCCATTACCTCAACTCCAAAAAATCAGCTGGGTAGTCCACACTCCTGCACAGGGACACAAAGGAGGAAGAGAAGCGCACGTTAAATATCATTTCATCTCCCCCGTGGATACATCACTTTCTGGGTCAGGGCGTGCTGAAGCCACCGAGCGCCTCCCCCGCAGGAACCGAAGCCCTACGGTGGAAGATGGCTCTTCAGCCACCCGCTCACTCGTGCGCCTTCCCAGGGGCACAGAGGGGAGTCCAGCCCCCGGGAGAGCCGCCAGCCCGGCCGCCCCGGCACCGCTACCCGGTGCCCCGCGCTGAGGCTGCCGCCGCGCCGCTTCTCCTCACGCGGTTCCAAGGCTGACCCGGGACACTCTGAAGAGGCGACGAGAGAGGGAAGCCCAGCCTCAGGCCGCCCCCAGGGGCCGCCTGCCCCCTCCCTCGGCCGCCGCGGGATCCCCTCAGCGCCCCCAGCCCTCGCACACGGCCCCCGGTACCACAGCCCTCGGCTTCCACTCACCGCCCCGGACACGGCCCCGGGTGGAGGGCGCGGGGCTCGGCGCAGCGATCCCGCACTCACCCTCTGGGGAGGGGGAAACTCCTCCCGCCGGGGCGGGGGGCCCGGAGCGGGCGCTGGGCCGAGCGCGGGGTACCCCCCGCCACCGCCCTGCGGGGAGGCGGGAAGGGCTCCCCTCCGCCCCCGCCGCCGGGCCGAGGCGGGCGCCCCGCCGCCGTGCCCCGCTCAGGCCACCTCGGGGCGGTTCCGCACCCCCAGCGCCGGCCCTCCCCCCCTCCCCCCGTTACCTCCCCCCCTCCCTCCGTTACCTCCCCCCCTCCATGTTAGCACCGCTCCCAACCGCGGCAGCCCCCTCCCCGAGGCGGGAAGCCGCGGCCTCCCCCTGTCCGCGCTGCTTCCACGGGGCGGCCGCTCCCCGCCTCGTCCCGCCGGGGGCTGCCCCCCCGGGACGGCCTCCCCCCGCAGCGACCCTCATTTTCGGGGGAAAGAGGCATCGCCCGCCTCCCCAGGGCTGAAGCCGCCCTTACCTCATTTTAGTCACCCGGCGCTGAGGCGGGGAGCGGGGGAAGAGCTGAGGGACGGGGAAAGTCTTTCCCGGCTGGGGACCCTTTAACAACCGCACTAGAACCAAACCAGCCCGAGCGCTCCCGCACCCCCAGCGGAGTCCCCAGCCCTGTCCCCGGGGGAGGCAGCGCTTCCTGCGGCACGTTTCGCCCCCTCAGGCTGCCGGCCGGCCCCGCCGTGCGGCTGCGCCAGCCCCGCCGCCTCAGGGCACCCCCCGGGGGCAGCGGCCCCGCGGCGGGCTCCCCGCCGGGCAGCCGCGTTCCTGCCCCCTCACCCGGCTGCTCAGGACGGTGCCTCCCGGGGGGACGCGCACAGCTGGGGGCTGGCTCTGAGGGAAGCCGTCGCCTTTTGTTCCTCTTTTCACCCCACTGGCGGGGCAAGCTCCCGCCAAACTCCTCCTCAGGACCCCCCCCCCCAGGAGCCCCAAACCCCCTCTCTCACTCTGCACGTACCCAAAGCCTTTTGAGCCGTTTTTGTTAACGCAGCCCCTCGCCCCATCCACCCCCAGTACCCGAGGGCTGGGCTGGTGGCAGAGCCCCAGGCTCTGTGCTGTACCAAGCCGCATGGCCCAGGGCTCCGACATGGGGCTCCGCTACCTCAGGAGCTGTGCGGAACACGGGCTGAAAGGGTCCTGTCCCACCGTGGCATAACTAAACATACAAATGATAAATCCACCAGGCAGACAAAAGTGACGTCAGGAGGCCGAGAGCCCACAGCAGAGCCCAACATGGATGCCCCCCATAAGAAATAGGGAGCTGTGGCTATTTGCTGCTAAAAACATGCGGTAGGACAAATAAATAAACCTGCTCCTCCCAGCTGCGGCCCCATTTGATCAGAAAAAAACCTTTTTGTGTCAAATCATCAGCGTCGAAACGAGCCCATTGGCTCCATTTCACGCCATCGTGTTCGGTAGAAGGGGCCCACCAGGCGGGCGCAGACGTTTAACAAGGCATCAGCCCTGCTCCGGCGTGATGTATTTCAGTGCGTGGGCTGTGCTGAAATGCACACGTTAAATGGATACTTCATGGGATATGTCATTTTGCACAGCGCATTCTGGCAAAGGCCAAACAGGCCTAATACGTCACACCCAATGCAAACACAAGGTGATCCCAGTTTGGCTGCCGGCTGTAACCATACGGCCGTGAAGAAAGGTGGCAAGACGGAGCTGTCGAGCTGCGTCGTTGGGTTTTGCAAGGATCGGGTTGAGCCCCATGGCATATCGTCACCAGCCAGCTCTTTCCTGAAGACAAGCATTTCCACACAACTCCTGCGCGCTCAAGAAATGACCGAGAAGTTTTGATGTGAGACGTGAGCGCTGAATTTCTTCCCTCTGAAAATCACATTATCCATGGAAAGATACTTTTTTGGACATGGAGGCCTGGGAATCGGCTGCTCTCAGGGAGTGTCCCTCACCATCTGCTCATACATCTGTCAAATCCACTCACAAACCCCTGCCCAGAGTCCTTGTTTGGGAAACTGTAGGATAGATTAGTACTCCTTTTCATTTTCCCACGCTGCTATAATGTGAATGCAGGGAAAAAATCAGGCAGAAGAGGTATTTTGTTAGGTTTGAGGCAGGTATGCACATTTTAAATGCACACAGTTTACATCTCATGGGGAGGCTGAGCTAGAGGGGAAACCCTTGGCCACTGCTCAGCCATGCATCAGCTGCCGGAGCCCATGGGAGCAGAGGGTGTGCTGTTCCTTCCCCCCCTTTTTAAAGCCTTTTCAAGTGTTTTTATTATTATTTCAAATTATTTTTTGCCTCCTGTGGTGACTGATGAAAGCATCTGAACTTTTGAATATTTTCATGAAATACTTTTGAATATTTTCATGTTATTTTCTTGAGGGTTTTTCATTATTCTTTTTCTATTGGCTTTATCTGCCTGAATTTTAGAGCATTTTTCTTTATTACATTTGTGTTCTTTTTTAAAAAAAATAAATGTAGTCCAATGAGGAAGGCAAAAGAAAGTTATCTGCTTTTTGATTTTGCTTCTCAGGGCCCAAATCCTGTAATCAATCCTCCTTCATCCAGACACTTGAGGATGCACAAGTACTAATCTCGGGATTGCGGGTACATGTTTCACGTGCCATTCTCCAACAGTTTTCTATTGGCTATGTACATAAATACAGCTATGTACATACACAGATGCACGAGCTACTCCCATAACATCCAGATAAATATAAAACCTTGAGAGGGCATCTAGATATTAATGGGTAGATTCATAGTACATGATTTTGCAGGATCCAGTGGCTATTACTATGTTTGGAGCCAAGTTTAAAGTCTTTTGGCAGACACCAGGAGTAAACAAAAGCTGTGGAGTCTAGATCAGCTACATTGTCTTCTGGAAGGGGAGAGGGGTGCCTCTATCCCTCACCATGGACTATGCCAGGGATCCAACATCAGCAGGTTCCTAATTCTCTTCCATTAGGTAGAATGAATCAGGACCTTTGTCTTTAAAATATACCTTCATTCCACCAGAGGTTCAACCTACTCTCACATCTCCTATCCAGAGACAACACAGCACAGGGAAACTCCTCCAACTGCTCCCCACCCCAGCCCCAAGACGGTAAGCCTCTACTAAGTAAGAGGCAAAAGCCTCTACAAACAACTTCATCCCAAATTCTTTGTGTTTAGACTCACTTGACAGACCTTCAGGCATACAGCACGGGCTCCCAGCCCTGCTGGAAGTCTTATTTAAGTCAGCATTTACATCAGTAGCTGCTGCTGAAGAACATTTCTCTTGAAAAGATTTCAATAATGATGCAAATGATTTCAGTAATTTTATTGATGCTGTTTGTGGGGGAAGGAACACAGGCAGTTCCTCCATGTTCACCTCCCCCTCTGGGGCCTTGGGTATCTGGATGGATTGCAATGGTCTTTGATGGACAACAAAGGCTCTTTTGTTCTGTCAAAGAAGCAGAGCCAATAACGCCCCAAAGAAGTCAGCACTGAGAGCTCCACTCACCCGATCAAAAACAAAAGAAGAAAGTGTGCAGCAATGCAAATTATCTGTCTTAGAGAATTAACCCCTTCCATCATCCCAGCCCCTCCGCATTCCTACAGAAAGTCCTTTCTGGCTGCCAGCATCTTTTCACTTTCATCTTACTGCTCTGCTTCAGGCTGTCACCCCCAATCACTGTCAGAATTCCTGATAATTAAATATTACCTCCTCTTTCTTCACCTCAGAAAATTGCAAAAGCCAACTAACACTCTGAAAACTACTGTCAGGGGTCCAGATCGATAGTGGCATATCCTGCGCTGACAAGCAGCCTTGGTCTTTTTTGAATCAACCACATCATTACAGTCATTGAGAGCTGTTAGCCTCAAAACTGTGTTACATGGTGTCTTCAGAGACAAGGTTCCTCACTGAGCAAACCTAGCCTATGCTAAATTTCTCTGGTAAGGTTAAATTTGATTTAAAAATCAATCCAGTTACACTGGTACAATGTAAATAAAACCTAACCTAAAATAGATTTAAATGTAGCTTTTACTGGTTTGATTTAATTCAAAACATGGACATCTAAGTAGCTTCACTTGCATTAAGAGTTGGCATTGGTGAAGGCAGATTCATTTTAGATGGATTTAATGATCAAAACTCAAGCAGAATTAGTCTTACTCTGAAGTGAGGGTGGAGGAGCAGAAGTCAGCAGAGCTTCTGGATTAGTCCATGGCCAGGCCCTGCCCCACAGACCCAGCAAGTGCTCAAACGGAGGGGAGAAGCTGCCCACTCCTTCTCTTCCCTCCATCCTTTGATAAGTCCAGGAACAGCAATATTCAGCTTTCCCTGATAGAGCCATACTTCTACTTCAGCTAAAAGATGGGCACAGAGCTTTGTTTTAAAATGCCACAGCATAGCTTTGTCGGATAAAATGTCTTGCCTTCCCAGCCTGATGCCACAAGTATGAGGGCAAGTCAATGGAAGCCAGATAACTCACAGTCCTGAAAGGAAATACCTTCCCGGCAGCGTGTAATCAGCCTGTGGAACTCATTGCCACAGGATGCTGTTGTGGCCAAGAGTTTAACAAAGAAATTCCCTAACAATTCATACCAGTGGGACCTCACCAGCCCTCAAAATTTATCGTAGACCACTGTGTAGCTCTGGATCCATGTGGGGCTTTGCACCCCAGTCACAGCGCTGGGGAAGGCTGTGACCATGCATTACATCAAGGCTGTGTGTAATACTGTTTGGGGCCTCTTTGAAAGCAAGGGTTGGTTTGGTCCATAGATCAGCCGCAGTCTTCTTGTTCTACATGTAGAACCACATGCTCTTTAAAAGCAGTCCTCTTGCCACCCAGATTAGACCTGTTCGAGTACACCGTGGTTCCCTTCCAGCCTGCGAGCTGTGGCTGTCCTCCTGTAGGCAGTGCAGGAGGGATGGTTTGTGCCTGTACTGCTCACCATGATGCCTAAAACAGTTGTAGCTGGAGTGCAGAATCGGGCTTCACAAAACCCTAACCCACAGAGCACCAGTGTGTGAGACTGGAGAAGCACATGTGGAGGTACACAGATAACCGTAGTATTGCCAATGGTATTAGGAAACACAAAAAACCCTTTTGGAAGGCGTATAGACCCTCCCCATCTGCCTACTCTGGAATTTCATGCATTCTTCCAGGGTCATCCAAAAGCCTTCAGAAGCCCTGGGCAGAGTGCCTGTACGTGCAGTTCTGCACACCATCTGAAGTTATCCTTTCAGACGTCAGACCCATGCTTCACGACATAAATCAGCATTGTAGTTCCTTCTGACCCCTCTGCAATTGGTTTCTTTTGCAGGTAACACAGTTCTTCCTTCCCTCAGAGGAGTGTGGATCCTTTGCAGCTTAAAATGTCCTGGAGTGCTCAGAAGTCTAGCTTGGGTTTGGCAACTTCCCCTACAGGACAAAAGATGGTTGGAAACTGTCACTTACCCTAGGATTTCCTATAAACATCTATAAAGTCCTTTTGGTTTTTAATCAGATCTGAAGCAGCATTTCCAAAACAGTTCTTTTTGAAAATATTTGGTTTTCTAGCATTCCTACACTGCTGTAACAAGAATACCTGTCTGCAAAACCCATGTACATCTCTGCTGCCCACTGCTGCTTTGCCTAGGTGCATGGACTACTAATCAATGGAAGGAGTCTAAAAGCCGGGGACCTGGAAAATCAAGTGGTATTCAATGACCTAATGAATGGTTAGGTGGTGGTAATATGGCTGGTTGATACAAATGGGGTCTTAGTACCTAACCCCAGTGTCAGTCCCTGGCAGGGACAGGAATTTAGCCATGAACTCAGAAAAGGCAGGGAAATTAACTTTTTGCTGCGATGAACAAATGACTTAAAACCACTGCTGTGAAGGCATCTTATCTCTGGCTAAGAAAGCAGTCACAATTTCCTAGAAATTTTTAAGATGCTACACTCCAGGAAGTGTAAGATCTCACAGCAGCTGTTTCAAAGATTACTGTAAACAGGTTTCCCCTTGCATAGTCTATAGACGGCAAGGCCCTTCCATCATGTCACTGCATAGTGGGAACTTTACTGCATAATTCAAAATTACAAATATTTACAAAATTACAAAATAATAGTCAAAAGCTCATTTTACCCTGTTCCCTACTTCAATGGGAGCCCTGCTGTTTCTTCCAGACGGTAAGCTGGCCTCTTGCCCAGACCATATATCTCTTATGACAGGCTCCTTAAGGACCAAATCTAAATGGAAGCCAAAAGAAATATGTCTTACTAAGTGACACAAGGGTAACTTGCTGAGTCTGATTCTGAGCCTGTTTTAACTGATTTTGCACGGATACAACTCTGCTGGCTTTAACTGCATTAATCCAGATTTGTACTGATGCAAGCAGAGTGCCCCAGTGCCTTTGACATTGGTACAAAAACAAATTTCTAAAAATGCTGAAGTTGCAACCAGTGACCCAGGCAGTATTTTAACAATTGCATTCACATCTGGCCCCTGGAAGATTTCTCAGTTGTTTGTCTGCCTCATCGTTAGCAGAGCCGAATCATTGTGTTACCTTAGGTAAGGGGGGAACATTCACAACTTCTTACACGTCATTGCTGCTAAAAGTTATATGAGCAACTGATACCAAACCCATGAACCGAAACAGAATAATCTTCTACAGCCTTGGCTGAGCTTTGTGCCAGGCTTTCAGGGCTGCCCCCACTTCTGACAGAGGGAACACAGGAACTGTAAACCTTTTCCAACAGGTTTGAGAACGACAGGGAAGGACTTAGATGGGTGTTTCTGGCAGTAGGAGTAAACAGGACCATCCCAAGGGATGTCAAAGCTTCTGCCCTTTTCTGTGCCCCTGCCAGAGCTTGTTTAGAGCCAGTGCTGTTCTTCATCATTTTTTCTATCAAATACCCCACCAATCCTTGGTAAACAGAAGGACACCAGGGTAAATATTCAACTTACCGTGAGGACTGCAACCATCTGTGCATCTTGAGCTGCTCAAAGGCAGCATCCCAGGTTGGATTTGTAAAGAAAATATTCCCATGACACACCTATACTTTGCTTTTTCTTTGGTAGTTTATGTTATTTATAAGGTGCATTTCTCATGCACCTCACAAGATATGTGGCTTTGCCTTCTTAAATACTTTCACCCTTAGGACTGAATTTTACTTCTACCTGATTGCTCAGGATAAGCGTGCACTGTGGAGTTTGGGCTCACCAGTGCGCACAGTCTGTCTCTCTTGGTGCTCTTAGGCTGAATAGAACTGGGACGTGCAGCAGCAGCAGCAGCATTGGACCCACAGGGCCATTGCTAAGAAAATTCCTGCTGAAATCGATGGCACAGTGAACATGCAAAACACTGGATGGTGACTGATCTTTCTGTTGGGGAGGCACAAAAGGGCAGCTGTGGAGTAGGGCAAGGAAGCCCGATGCCATGCACTGATAGCAGCATTGCAGATAAGGTAACAGGATGTCAGTCTGCTTTCATTTCCCGAGCACACTCCAGTTTGTTTGATTAATAAATCTTTTCTCATCTCTGTTCTCCTTTTCACCTCCCCGACCGAGTTTGCAGCGGTGTTCGTCCCATTCCTGTTTTAGGAAGGCACCCCGACTGCAGTCCTTTTCTGTTGAGAGGAGAGAGCTGGTCTGTAACCGTCTGTTTCCATTCATTCCTGAGGTTTTCCAGCTGCCCACAAAAACAATGCACTGATACACTCTGTGCGGACTTGAACTGCATCCAGAGCAAAGGGTTAGGTGGGGCCGGGAGATTCGGGGAGTGTTCTTTGTCCTGGAAAACAGAGCGGATACCGGCACAACATGGTCAGAAAGATGATGGAGCAGCAGTCTGCTGATTCCTCAGCCCACGTGGTCCACATGCCAGACTTCGGGGTCAAGCATCCAACTCCTCGCCAGGCAAATGTCAGGGGTACCAAACTCAAGCATCTAAGTGCTGGGAGGAGGAACAAACTGAGTTCCAAGGGGAGCTGATGCTGCACTTTCACGGGTGTAAAGTAGACAGATTTAATCAGAAAGGGTGTAATATTTAGTTAATTTTTCAGTTAAACTCTCTCCCTCTCCTTTTATCTTCCTTCCTTTTCACAGAGAGGCATAAAGTGAGTAATAAAAAAATGCTAACAGCACAACTTCTTGATTTATACCCCAAGCAGACCTCAGGCAGAACTCCCTGTTGAGTTTGAAGGAACAGCCTGATTAAAAATTGATGCCACAATATGGTCTGTCTTAGCAACAACACTCACAAGTGAAATTCATCTAGGATATAAACCGTGACATTTAAAATGCCTGTTGGGTGAAACTTGACCAAAAAAAAAAAAAAAAAAAATTGGTGTGCTTGGCTCTGGGGAATAAAGGCAATTGCCATGCCACTTTACGGAATATTGTCTGTGAATCACTGAAGCTATTAAGTCTTCTGCTGCCTTTTTCCTGGCCTTAAGAGGTTAACTTCTTCCCAGAGCCGTTCACTGGGGTGGGAAATAAGAACCGTGTGCGTGCCACAGAGCTGTCTGGTCTGGGTATGCGGGTGATCCGGATTTCATGTTATTTGCTTGAGAGACCCACTGAAGAAAATAATGAGGGGGTTCAAAAGGAGAATATTCTTCCTGCCAGAAGTGGTCTTTTAACCAGGCCTTTGCTTATTTGTTGGGGGAGATTACTCACAGGGTCACCTGGCAAAAATGACTGGAAGTTATGAAAGAAAGGGCCTCCTGCCAACTATTTAAGAGAAAGGAGAGAAATGGAGAAGAAACAGGAGAAAGAGCAGTGAAGTTGGCTGCAGGGAAAGGGACATGTTGTGATTCAGAGGAGCCAAGAACCAAGGCTATAAAGGGAGGGAGAGGACCCTGGGCTCCTTAGAAGGCTCCGTGCTATGTTCTGGTGGCATTCAACCATAAATTGAAAGCTGAGGCAAAGAAGAAAGGCACAGGCACTTACACATGCTTTGCAGAGCCCTTACGGCAGAGATGGAGCTCTAGGAAGGGATTTGCATAAAGCACTGGAGTGACCTGGGGCTCGGCACTGCTTCTGGGGCACTTGGTCTTCCCCATCCAGCTTCCAAAGAGGGGCAGAGAGAACCTGTGCTACAAAACCAAGTCCGGGAAGCTTAGCCGAGTCACTTGCTGGTTGTTGGTTGTTCACTGTGCCCAAAAAGGTGCTTAAAGACTGATGAAAGGGAGGGTGCTTCTGAGATACCCCCATAAATCTCAGCTTGGGCTGTTGTCACGCCAGCAGGGACCTTCTGGGGCCAAAGCAGGGTGGGATCCCAGAGTATTTGGCCTGGAGCATGCCAAAAAGGAAAGCTGTTGCAAGGCAGCAGCGATGCACCCACTGAGTTCCAAGGACAATGAAAATATACAGACCCAGCACAGTTCCCTGCAGCTTACACCACTTTGACAAAACATCTGCTTGCCCGGAATAAAATCCCTCCCCTATTCTAAGCAGATACAGTTCCCCCTGAAATAGCAATAGGAACTACTGCATCTGCTCACACCATGGCCAGGCTTCAGCCCCAGGAGAATGGGGCCTTAGCTAAATCAGGCTGAGCTGCCTGCTTTATCTTACACTCTCCTGTGAATAACTTTTCTTACTACACCTCTTTACACAAACGCCAAACCCCAAGCAGGCAGGAAAGCCGTCCAAAATGCAGAAGAATTATGACAGAGGCTCAAACATCACGGGGTTTTGGAAAGGTTATTCATTTAGTGAAAAAGTATAAATGTGCAAATCAAACTCGCTGGCAGCATTTGTGTAATGATAATCGTGCTGATTAAGTGTTCAAGCCTCAGGATACGCTGGGAATGGCACTAGGACCTAGCAAATAACTACCCCATGCTTTTGGAAGACAGCTGCAGGCTCTTCCTGTTCTGCTCTGTAAGTGATCCATCTCCTCTCACAGATCTGTTCATTTTGGATGCAATTGCTCAAAATATGCATTACTTATGGTCATACAGATAAATACAAAGGGGACTAGCAGTTGTGCTGTTAACCATTCACATCCTCGTTAGGCCTAGCCATGCAGTGAGAAAGCAAAAGATTCCCAGCCCAGTTTTACCTCCAACTGACTCCGATAAAGCCACATCATTACATTAGCTGAGGTTATTAACCTTAGGGAATATGCTTTCCCTCTCTCCTCTTTAAATTTGGCTATCATCTCCATTACCACCTGCTAATGAGGAAGGTGCTCATTCTCTTGATTTCTCTGTTGGTGATGGAAAGGAGACGCTGATCAAACCAATGGCCTTGATTCACTTCCAGCCTTGAATTTGATATATCATTTTCATCTCATCAGTTCTCTACAAGGGTGTTAGTGAATATCTGATGTTTAAGGCATGGAGATAGTTTCCAAGGGAGTTATAATGGCACAGAAGTGACAGCAGGAAAGAATCATGACTGAGGAGATGCTGTTTACCTTGGTTGGCTGCTTTGGGACTTTTCTCCCTTCCTCCTCAAGCACAAATTTCACAACTAAACCACTGAAATGATAAAAACAATAGCTGCTTTGCAGAGAAATATGTGGTCTTGGAGCTCTCAAACAGGAACAGAAATGTGAAGGGTGACTTTTAACCATCCAGGAACACAGACATGCTGTGGGCCAGCTATTTGGCTGCAGTAAATTGGTGCAGTTGGGCTAAACAAACTTGATTGAACTACCTGGCTTGCTTGGTGAGCCAGTTCCGCACCAGGCTTCTAAACCAGGCAGTGTCCCTCTGGGACAGGCTGCCGTAGCCAACACACAGCTCTGGGCCTGCCCTAATTCACGCTAATTGGCACTGACTGCCTTTGATGCTGAGTAATCACACTTTGCAACTGGGAAATCAGAGCTTCCCTGTCATTGCTGCACCCAGCAGAAGTCAAGAACAGCAAAGGACTGAGCCTGACATCTCCTGACACAGTTTTGGGTCTTTTCCATACAAGCTAAAACACTCTGCTGCATCTTTTAGGGGTGATTTGGACCCAAATGGAAAAATCACGGATTTGAATGTTTTTATTATTGTTGTTACTACTATTATTCATACTATTGTCGTTCATTCCTGCTAGGAAGGTGCTGGGGAAGGAAAACCTTCTGCAAGAAATCAGTGCAAGCTTTGAGAACCTGGCAACCTATGCCCTCCCCTGAAGCTTCCATCATCTTGACAATAAGTGCCAATTTAAAAGAAAAAAGAAAAAAGAAAAAAAAAATACCCCAAGAACTGGAACAAGGGAAACTCTGCCTGGTACTTCTTTCCAGCCAAAGAACTCTTTAATAGCAAACTATTAGACAAATCCCAGGCCCGGGGGGTTGTTACAGAGGTTTTGGATTCCTACCAGATTTTTTTTGTGTCTCCAAACCTGTGTTGTCTGAATACAGGTGAAAAGAAGAATCATACAGTGTAATCAGAAGTTTTCCAGTGTCATGAAAGTCCCTATTTCTGATGGGATGTGTGATCCTTAACTGTCAAGGGAGATGACTGTTAAATATCATTTACTAAGAAATTGTGAGAAGTCTGAAACCTTTGAAATGCAGATTGTGAGTTCTGTAGTTAGACCTGCACTGAAATGATAAATTCCAGAAGTCAAAATGGTGATTGCCTGGCTTTTTTCCTCTTCCTCTTTTCAGAAGGTAGATGACAAATGAATCTGGCCCCAATCCCCAGTGAAAAAAGAAGCTCTATTATTTTCAGAAAAATAATTTCAAAGGACAAGTCAATAATAGCAGGATACACAAAATAAAACCTTTGGAATCCTGTTATTATTATTATTATTATTATTATTATTATGGTAGGTTCAGATGACTCAAATGTTATTATTTTCTTCTTGCATTACCAGCCAAGAAAACCAATGACAACCACATAAAGCTCTGCAAATCTCAGCAAGTTTTGATTCCCACTTACATTACTGGAGCAGCTGTTGCACTTGCATAGTTTAGCAGGTCAGCTCTGCTTGTGGACTGGCCCACACTGTGCTTTGTCTTCTTGAAAACTTTAGCTTGGTGTAAGAGCAGGATTCATGCACAGCCTACCCTGTAGAACTAAACTAAGCTGATAGCATTAGGCATGTCACGGTGTCACAAGCGGCTCGGTTGTGTGCTAGTACCTTATAGTTTATACAGCACATTGCACTGGTTTTTGGACGGGTTGTTTTGGTGGTGGCCACGTTCAGTAAAATATGCAAGGAGGAGGTCTGTTCCACAGACGCTCTTCTGCTGTTGCTCTCTCTGTTTGTTTCCAACAGCACAAAAAACGCAAGGGGAAAGTCAGCTGAAACCACAGAGTCTTGTCCGTCTGTGAGTCAGGATCATTCACCCACCTTCCCACCACCATGATTATGGGGCAGCAACGTCAAAGCTTAAAAGCACCTCTCCCAAAACGTGAATAAACCTGTACTGACCATGAGCAGGTTGTCTTGCCTGGTGTGCTGTCTTGTGGGGAAGGAGTTGCACTGCTGTCTTACCCCATCATAGATGATGAACAGTGCTGGTGACCAGCAAGAACTACTCACATGAGGAAACAGCTATCTTAGTTTACATCAGGCCAAACAAACTGAGTGGTGGCATACCAAAACTGCTGCAATGAGCTAAACAAAATTTTTTTAAATGCATTTTTTCCATGGAATAGCATGGACTGATCCTTCACTATCCCAGACGTTGGAGTATCCTAGCAGGAGCGCATGAAACCATTCTGACTGAGTGGAGGCATTCAGTGCATTTTGGACTGTATGAGTGCAGGTGTGAATGCCTGTGCAAAGTGTGGATTTACCACAATCCACTAGAGATCATCATATTTAAAGAAGGAATTTACATTAACAATTTCAATATGATTTCGTGTTTGCTTCACGCACAATTTAACTGAATACACTGGTACATTCCTCCATATGTTAACATGCTTAAACCGGGACAGCTTGACTTAATTACAAACTGACTTATGCTGAACCACATAAAGATGGTCAGCTGTCCATGGGAAACATGGTGCACCCATTTGCTCCTTCTTTGGTGTTTCTGTTGCTCCATGGAAAATGAATACACATTTTACTTCTGTCCTTTTCCATTTCCCTCTGTGTGTGTTTGGTTTCCGTCGTAGCCACCAGTAAATACCAGAACAGCTCAAATGTCGTGAGATGTTATTTCACCTCCTCTGCTGACTGAATGGTTACTCTTGGAGCAAAGGGCACCAAGCTACATGAGTCCCAACCACCGGAGGTCGATTTAACTGAATTTCACCTCTCCAATAAATCAAATGATTTAAAATTAAAACCCAAAACTAATCACCATTTGCAATGCTGAAGATGCCGACAGCATCAGGCAGATATCATCTGATGCCAGGACTCGTTAGTTTTATCAGATTTACTCCTGGACAAGAACTTGAGTCCACGGATAGTAAAAATTTCAAAGCCAAACCTGTTTTCACCCATGTTGATCTTCCCTTGACTTTAATACAATAGAGAAAAGAAAGCTAAAACCAAAACGAATGAAGCATCAGAGCCAGGATATCTGTTCAAGGCTCCACAGTACTAAAATGTGTTCTCTCTACATTTTAACCCTGTCATTGCTTAGGCTTTGGCAGTGACCGTGGCTCTCCTCCTGGTGCCAGAGGTCAGAGAGATCCTTTGAAGCTGTTCGTTTCCTTTCTGCAATCTAAGAGGTCACTGTTGAGCAGGAGTTTCTACTTAACTAATAAAGCAGCTCTAGCAGACACCTAGGAGTGAATTCATTTTTACCTGGTCCAGAGAGGTGGCTAGGGAGGAGGACAGAAGAAAGCACAGGAAGGTGTGAGCATTGGGCGCCCTCAGCAGCAGGATAATGCCTCTTCAATTCCCCAGGGAAGGGAGGTGGCTGTGCAGCCCTTTTGCCTGTGTAAGCAGTTAGTAAAGATTCATTTGAGCTATGACAACATCAAACACGCCAACAGTGGATCAGTAGGCAGTTTCCTCCTTACCTTCACTATATATACATGCACTGTATAAATATATATATATATATATATAAATGTGAAAGTACTGCAGTTGCTTAGGTATCTTTCAAGGATTCATTTGAAAGAGATTCCATCAAATTCCCACATTGTCCAGCTACAGAGAAAGGACATTTGTGTATGCAGGCATTCTGGCAGGAGCTGTGTGTTTTGGGGCCAGATGTAATTCAGAGTTATTCTGAATATTACACTGCAGCAGCCTGGCCAAGCCCAGTAATGCTGATTATTAGGGCTTTCCTGGTTTTCCAGATGGAGCCGATTTCATTTAGCTCTCTCTCTTGTAATTAATAACTTGTCCCTTTTGTTCATTTTTGAAGCTTTGTTTTATCTCTGGCGTTTTGTAGAATAGTTCCAATTTACTTAATCCATTGCTTGCCTCCTCGGTGCACGTAGCAGAACTCATTCAGCCATACAGTTTAATGACGTACAGCTCCAATCTCTGCTGCACAGTCTCACATCCACTTCACATCAAGCTGGCATTTTTGTCGTTTATATTTTATACACTATAAACTCACAAATCATACCATTTCATACTAAAGCAATGTCAATAATCGTTTTTGAAAAAAAAAACCAACCTAACCGCTAACAAACATATGGGATCTGTACATTCTGTCCTTTAAACAAGTGCAGATTTAGCAAGGAGGGGGAGGGAAAAGGAAGAGAACGAGAGCCACATCCCCCCGCTGCCAACGCAATGCATGTTCCTGCAGCATCAGTGTTTGGATTAGGCCCGTGGCCACCCTACTTAGGTTTCAAATCAAGAAAAAAATAAATGGAAGCCAATTCCTCGCTGCCAGTTCTTAGTGATATTAGACTTCTGCATACAGAGGGTTTTTTTTAAATAGTGTTCACACGAGACTAGCTCTTTGCATTGAGAGTGTGTTTATAAATGGGATATCAGATGTTAATAAATGATGAATATTTAGTCTGTAGGCATATTACAGACACGTGTAAAATGTGCTGTAAGTGGCTAAATGCTAGCTGATTGCAAACAGGGTTCCAAGCAACAGCATGGATTAACAAGACTACCTTTTTCCTGCTTTTAACTCCTAGAACACAGCAGGGTTCAGTCCAGGACTGGGGCTCCTAAGTACTTCTACAATTTAAATAACAAATATTAATCTACTAGAATGTATAAACAAATGACGAGTTTGAAGCGTATGGATGAAGTGGGCTCGCACACAGTAGCTGTATGTTGGAATCAGCCTGTACATCTGTGTGTACGTGCAGAGTCCCACGTATCCCATTAAGGATGAGGAGGGAGGTCAGTGGGTCCCTCTAAGGGCTGGTCTGCACGGGGGGAGGCTGAATCACCAGACACTGAAAGCCACACAGCAGAATATCTGTGATATTGCAGGTCTGACCCCAACATCAGTGGGACAGTCACCTCCTCTGGCTGTGTGCACCAAGCGTCCAGAAACCCAGGTGTGGGGATTTCTAGGCTTATGCTCTTGTTCTCAGGGGAATGTGGGTGGATGGTTGGGTTTTAATTTCTTTTCTTTTGTCCTCCAACTATGTCGAGCATCTGGGATCCCAGTTAGTATATATTTTAAAGCTTTTGTTTCTTTATCCTTCATGCTGCACCGTGACATTGAACGTGCTTCAAATGAATGAAAAGGCTCCTTTAAATCTAGTCACAATTCAATGCCTGTCTTTCTTTGGGACCACATTTGGATTTTTTAACAGATTAATGGCCAGAAGGTCACAACAGAGAGCAATGCATATGACTGAATATTAACTTTTAATAGAGTACATTGAGCTCAGGAGCCGATTAGAGCTTTCATGAAGCAAGAGCAACACTAATCCTGGAAGGACTCTAAAATCTTTTGTAAGCTGCGTTTAATTAAAAGAAAATGAAATACACAAGAGTTGTTGCATGAGTTGTACATTTGTGCATCCCACTCGGATGAATGAATCATTTCCCTGCCTTCTTCTCTGACACTGAAATACCTTGCAACCCATTAAAGATGCTTAAATATTTTTAAGGCTCTGATGGACCACGTCACCACAAGCCACCCAGGACATGGCCACTGAAGTCCAGAGGTGATGTGGTGTAACTATAGGGCTTCTGCAACAATCTGAGTAGAGGATATCATTCAGACCATAGGCTATCTACAGGAGGACTTAAGTGCCTGTATCCGTGCTAAGGCAAACATAACACAAACTATTGTTAAATTCATAAAGTAGATTTTTTTTTTTTTATATTTCCATGCCCCTCATAACACATATGTGGCATATGCGCATCTGGGTGAAATCTCAACTGACGCAACTCTACCAATGGTGCTGCTTCATCACGGGAGCAGTACGTGTCCTTCTCACACAGGCACAGGTCCAGTTGTTACCAATTGCCCCAGTTCTGTTACTGGTAGAGAGCCAAGAAGCTCTAACTGGAAAGACAAGGCGGATGAGTGTGAATTGATTGAATGGCAGCTGGATCCAGTGTCAGACCGGGATGCAGTACGGGGCCAGCCAGCCCCCTGCCCCGGCACAGAGCACGGACCCCGGCTCCTCCAGATCGCTCTGCAAAGGGCAGGATCCCGTTGCAGGCCTGAAAAGCAGAGCACCCCTAAAGGCACATGTGCACCTCATGCTCCAGTGTGCTGGGGACCTGTCAGCCTCACTCATGTCCCCTTGAAGGGCTGGGGACAGTAGTTAGATCAATTCCCGCTGGATTAACACAGAGCTTTGCAGCTCTGCCAGCACCATGCCCGTGCCTGTCAAGATCCATCAGACAGCCAAGCTTTAACAGCTAGTAGAATAATGGAGTGAAAAGAATAAAATTACCTCTTTCTGAAATAGCCAGAAACACTCTTCACTGATGCTGAACATGGCTTATTATCTCACAGAAAGGAGGCTACTCGACTTTTGGGTCCTGAATGCAAGGGGATGCACCCAGGCTGTACTGGATGGTCCACAGCTGAACGGGCAGAGCTGTTCCCAACCTGGCTGCCAAGCATCAAATGGGGTTCAGGGGCACTGAACTGGGACTGGGAGCACCAAAGGGGCAGAAGGATGGGAAGAGCATTGTGCAGAAAGTGACAGTGCTGTGACTGCTTTTCTTTGCTGCTGCCCCCTCAAAATGTCATTGGCAGCTGAAGGACTTACGAATCAGGGAGCATAAGAGAAGATTGCTCAGGTTTTGTGCCTTCAGGGAATTTTTTTCGAATGTATTTTTTTTAACGTGTGCTGATCTAAGGTCAAAGTAACTCAAGATGAATGATTTCTACCACATTCGCATCAGGACCAGTATGTCATGCTCTGACAGACCCTGCGAGCTGGTCAGATCCTGACATAATTCTCCCGTGTATCCTCACACGGCAGGAGCAGACCCTCCAACAGCTGCGCACCTGGCGCTTACAGTGCACATGGGCAGCAACATGACCCCCTCTGGGCTTCGAGAGTCAGCTGGGCCCATCATGTGGTGGCCCTGGACAGGGAACAGACCACAACTGCACCAGGGAGCACGTTCCTGGATCTGCTTGTCACCACCAGTTCTGGCCCTTTGCCCACGTGTCCTCCTTATAAATCACTGCAGAATAAAAAAGCACATTCATGGCACGTAAATCAAGCTTGGAAAGGCTGTAAGTCCATTCCCTCTTGAAGTCATGCAAGTGATGGAAAAAAAGTACTCAGAGCCAAAAGCTGGTGTTTAATGATTTATTCCATGGTCAGTGAGTGGGAAGGAGGGTGATGCCTGGTCTCATCAGGCCATCGCTGGTAGCATGAAAGCTCAGCTAGAAGTAGTTGACGACTCTTCTGATGGACTGGACACTCGCGTTGCGCGCCTGCCATGCATTGAAGCTGGTGAACTCACCCCGCTCCACCACGTACATACGGCCTCGGTAGTTGGGCTCCTCGTACAGCACCCACCTGAGCAGAAAGGGAGGGTTACTTGGGTCCCAGCAATGTGGTCACACAAGGTGGCCTCGTGCCCATGTTCAGTGGCTGCATTTAGGCACTGCACTACTGCAGACTGTCAGGGTCCAATGGTCCCTCTACAGTCCCAGTCCCATCCTGCACACAGAAATGCCCTGGGTGGAATTAACTGCTGGTGCTTCTCCCGTTTCCAGCATAGCCCGGCAACTATCCACAGCCAGATTGGACCTTGTGTTTAGAAGAAGTTGTTTTGGGTTACACCAGCGATGAAGCCTGGGACCAGGGGCTCCCTACTTCACATTCCTGTAGGAATGGATCTCTCTGAGCTTCACCATGTGCAACAGAAATGGTTTTTTAGCACTCAATAGTGCTAAAAAAGGACATGAGTCCCCTTAGCCCCTGGATAAACCCATTTTAGACTGTACGGAGAAATGTGCAACATTTTAAGGATGTTTTACCTCTTTGAACTGACTCATTAGCTATCATGGGAACCATATTTTATCATTTCCCCCTTTACTAGCAATTCTCAATGGCCTCTCTTTGATGTTTTCCAACAGAAAGCAGAAGTTGGCTCGGTTATCTTCACTTCATCTCTACATTCAGAGTTAACAGCAACTTTCCCTTGGAATACAGTCAAACAGATACAACACTCAACTACCTTGGTGACTTTGGTATGCCTGACTTGTTCACCTAGCTCAGCTACGTCTTTCTCCATTCGAAGGTCTTCAGGTCAAGAGCAATTCTGATGGTTGAGGGACAGTTTTTGCTGCTCTTCTCTCCCTTCATCCCTTCAGTGCACACTGTGTCATGATCTTAACGTGGCCACAAGTGTCACCTCTTTCCTCTGTCTCCCATGCTTGTTAACAAAGTTTTGCCATTTCTCTGATCGTTTTACAGTCAAGTTTCCACCCCATCATTGCTGAACTGATCATCTCTGCTTTGTTCTCTTCCCAATATTTTAAAGGATTTTATTAGGATCTCTGCTGCTTGTCCCATCTGTTGGCTTAGCAATGACAGCAAAGCACAAATGCAATCCTCCAAATAATTTGGTTTCTGTGGTCTGCCTCTTGCCAGGAATTCAGCTGTGACATCGGGGTTGGGACCTACTGTATGTGGGATTTCCAGGAAGAAAGTCCTTTAAGTACTGGTTGGGTCAAAGACTGCTGGGCCTCCAGGGTCAGATAATGGCTGGTGAATTCAGATCAGTTTGACCCAGACCAAAATGCTGGAGGTCTAGGAAAAAAAGTTGTTTATAAAACCAGCCACCCATGGGCATTATTTAAAACAAACAAACAAACAAACAAACAAACAAACAAAAAAAAGGCAGCCAAAGGTTAGGGTAGTTCGTTGAGCCACCTTACAGACTCCTTGACATATTTGGATTTATTTTGTGGTTCTGAGAGGACACGAGCTGGGACTGCTGTGGGTCCCTTCTACCTGTGCACTGATACAACCAGCATGTTGAGCACATGCCTGCCTGGTGCCCCTCTCTACCCTGTTGTCTGTGCTTGCACAACCCTCTTCTGCAGAATTGTTGCAATGTGCTCAGCCAAGACATTTGGATTCCAAGCATTTCCTGCAAACAAACAAGTTCATTCTTTAGCACTTTTTGCAGCCAGTTTATATCCAAACTGGAATTACAAAGCCATCCTAAGACTCTTCCTTTGAAGCTCACTTCGCAGCGCATGGGGAAGGTTGCCCGCAGCTCACATGAGTATAACGGCAGGTTGCCCTGAAGCCATGTGTCCCCCCCCCATCACACCCTGATGAGCACTGTCGGAGAGCACACTCAGTTCTTCAGCTTAAGAACCTCCTCTAGATTCACCCCAGCCTTGCTCACAAGACATGCACGGTTTGCTTCCTTTTCTACCCCATCCCTTCATTTTATATGCACTTCTCCGTATTTTTGGACGATCATGGGCCTCTTTCTCCATCAGCTCACCACCCTTCCCTCAAGGACTCCCAAAAAGAGCTCCAAATCCTATTTTCTGCACCTTCCAATCACTTCCGCCTGCTGGGAATACCTGATGCCATTGAAAATACTGCATGGTGGTAGGACAAGGATGTTCACTGGCTGTTGCTGGCCCACCAGGACATGGTGGTTCTTCCTGCTCTGCTCTGTGGCATCTTGCAACAACTGGTGGACCCTGGGAAATAGTGCAGGGGTAGAGCAGCCCCTCACAGCGAATGCCTTTCCCAAGACCTCTGGATTTCTCGTCAGACACTTGGTTGATGTGTCTGCAGAGTTGCATGGAGGGAATGGGACAGACCTTGGGGTAGATGGGAGCAGACTGCCTGACCTGGTGTGGTGATAAGAACCCACCAGCTCGTCCCCTTGTTTAGGGGAAGGCCGCAGAAAAGAGAAAAAAGGAATAGCAGAAAGATGGGAGTGAAGTGTATTGGCAGTGCAAGGTGATGAGTGAAGGCTTGTATGGCTTACTTAGCCGTTCCTTTATTGCCTAAAATTTACGTTCTCTGAGACTATCAGCAACAGAGGAAATCAAGTCAGTCAGGAGCCCAGAAAACAAACACAAAAAAAAGATGATCCTGTCCTCAAGCCCAGCATGGGAGAGCTGATCCAGGCACATAGCACACAGCCCTCAAACATCTCGGTGCTGTGTTTCATTAGCACTTAAACCCAGAGGACACGGGAATAAAACTCACATGGAACCAGCTCAAGCCCTATACGCCAACATTGGCTGCTCACACTGAAAAACTAGCAGGGGAGCGCTGCAGCTTCAGCCTGAACGGAGCAAGATGCTTTCAGCAGAGCTCGAGGTCACTCGTTCTCCATGTAGGACTCGAGCAGTGCCACGACCAGCTGTCGCCTCTGCCAAGAAATATGTAACATTTATTGAGCAGCAATGTTTAGGTACCTGTTCTGGTTGATATTTCACAGTCTGACTGCAGAACATCTACCAAATGCTCATAAATGCTTCAGCAGAATAAATGGTTGGTCTAGTTCCTTCAAATTATGTCACTGTAATGTAGAAAAGCCCTTTTTGGAGTGTTCTCTCCCGGACTGTAAAACAAATTCAGCTTTTTAAATGTTGTTATTCCTAAGCACTCCTCTGCGGAGCAGCTGAGGCACAAACAGGACAAGAAGCACATGTCTTCGTCTAAAACTAGATGATACCATATGTGATACTGGAGCTGGCTCTGCCCGTGGGATGGGCAAAGCCACTCACCACGCAAACCACAACAGCTTCCGAGGAGGTGGGAACATCTCGAAACTGCTTTGAAATAGCAATCTCATTTCCAGCACGGTTTTAACAGCTTTATCATCACCCTTTCTAACTGTGTGGGGTAGCAGTTGCCAGCCCCAAAAGGGCAGTGGGGAAGGTGACGGACACCCTCAGCCCCACCAAGCACCGTGCCAAAGGCAGACATTTCTCTCCATTCCCATATTTCCAGCTGGTCCATCATTACCTCCCGCAGGCACGGCCACCACTGCAAGTGCAGGCAGCAGCTTCTTAAACAGCACGTGACACCATCTGCAGATTTTGAAGGGGAAGCAAACGTTTCTGTATCCAATGGATGTCTCGCTGCGGGAATTAAGGAGGAAAAAATCATACAGGGAGACTGTGGCGGGCAGGGAGCTCAGGAGGACCCTACTTTACGCCTGCTTTCTGCATACACAGAGTAAACAGACCTGCTTTCGGGCTGGTGATGGGCTGGAGACAGCCTGTGGTTGAAACTCCCTCCGTCTCCAGTGACCCCATCTCCTCCAATTCCCAAATGGTCAAGGACGGGTCCTGGGAGGGCTTTGCCAGGCTGAGCCCAGCACCAGCTACACCTGCAGCACCTCTGGGGTCAACTGGCCTTATATGGTCCATCCAGAGGAGAAGAGCAGTGCCATAGTGTCCCTTTCTTCTCCCTGGTCTCACGTCTCTGCTGCAATACCTCCTCCTGCCCTCCCTCCTCCGGCAGCCTGGGGCCAGCAGGTCCCTCTGCACCGTCCTGTCTTTTAATGGCCTTTACAGACCCTTCCACGCACTTGCAACGACTGTCTTCCCAGGGTCTGAATGTCACGCTACAAAACACGGCGAGTTACCTCGTTACGCTCCTCTCAGTATTTTTTCTTTTTTCTATTTTTTTTGTCTCTACTCGAAACTTTTGAGAAGTCTCGTAATGTTAACATAAACAGTCTAGGCTTCCATGCGAGGGAAAGCAAGCTTTGTGCCCCTTATACATTTTGCTGGGGAGGGGGGAAAAATCAATCTGAAAAATGTAAGTGCTTGAAGGTTTCTGGGCAGCTTCCCAATTTCTCAAGCTCCAGACTCTGCTACAGGAACACGTGTGGTAAATAATTGGCCGTAAAGCTCTTGCCAGAGCACTCGCAGGCTCTCTTTTGGCTTTATAGTGTTGTACTCAAATGCCTTTTGCTTCATACGCTCAGCACTAACGGTGTCCCCACTGGGCTCCAGCCGTTTCATCCCATCAGGAGCTGGTAGCTCTGCTCCTTGGTTTTAACGAACCGCCACTACCTGATCATAAGGCTGCTTTTTTGGAAGAGGAGAGGTCTCAGCTGAGTCAGAAAGGGTCCTGCAGCACCCTCGCTGTCAGGATGTCACCGGCTTGGATGGCAACAACCTTTTTCCTACTTTGGGAAAAAACAGCTGTTGGACAGAAAGGGTCCAACAACCTACGCTGGGTGCAGGTGAGATGTGCAGCATCCAGTCCAGGACAGGTAGAAAAGAGTATTTCTGCACCCCCTCCTCTGCGGGGGCTCCCCTCTGCCTCATGCTTTGCTCCAGCCACCCTCTGCCTGGCTCTGGGAGGATTTTATAGCACTCCCCTGCTCCCAGCACACTTAAGTGAAAACGCAATTGTCAGACAAAGGAAAGGGGAGATGACTTGCTAGGACCGACACTGTTGAGAAAACGCAAATGCAAATTGCCACCCAACAGCAAGAAAAAGGCAAAGCTGCCGTCATGCAGAGGCTTTTAGGAGCATCCACAGGGGCAGGAGGATGGGGCTGGGCATCAGTAACACATCTGCAAAGCAGGTTCACGAGGCACCAAAGGTGACCAAAACCCCCCATTGGGGTGGCTGTGCATCACCGCTGCAGTTGCCCCAGCCTTTCAGAGGCAGGATTTAATTTTAAGGTAAGGTGCCACTGCCTCGTTTTTGCTGTCCAAGGAGGTTTCTGGAGTTGCAGCAAGCCTTGGCAAAGCCACTTGCAAAGCAAAAGCCCTGACCTGCATCACCTGGAGCCATCCATCCACCCTACCTGAAAGCCTCTGGGTGGATTTTGAAAAGGTGTATAGAAACATGCACAGAAATGTTCAAAAGAAAGAAAGAAAAAAATAAGAAAGCTGGGTTTAGGCTTCTTGTTTCAGACACCTTAAAAAGGTGTCTCAGAGCTCTTGTAGCTTGTGCCTAGCTGCCACCCTCAAAAATTTCATACCCCTCTGAAGCAGCTCTCAATGGGCAAAATTCACTTTTAAACCATAGGCTTAATTCACATTTTTAGGCTTTCTCCAAGTCGCCCCAGCATCAACAGGCTTTTCCACGATGGGGGAGCCTCTGCAGCCACCTTGCTCCCCCACAGTACTGGGTACAAAGGGTGCAGGGCAGGGAGAACTGCAGCGGCTGCATGCCGGGACTCGTGCCGTACTTACGCGCCGTCGCCGTACACTTTGAGGGCGTTGATGCAGGTCTTGTCCCAGCCTTGCCCTTGCAGGAAGGAGCAATCTTCTGTCAGCTCCAGGCTGGGACCGCTAAAATGGCTCCCCTCAAATATTTCGATCCTGTAATGCTCACCGTGCTGGGGACAAAGGGATTCAAGTCAACCGAGAAAAAAAAAAAAAAAAAAAGAAAAAAGAAAAGCAACAAATTATTTCCCCAGCTTTTATAAGACGAAGGGGAAAATGGAAGGGTCCTTTGGAAGGGGAATGTGAAAAGCAGTCCAACACCACCAGTGCCAGCATGCACAGAGCACGCACAAACTCATGCCACCTCCCAGCACACCATGCCAGCCAGAAAAGCAGCCAGAAACCCCTTTCCTCTGCACCCAGCTCCACCTTCCTACAGCTGCTGTCCACATGCAGTCACATCGCTTGGGGGCTGCATTGTGCTCAGGCACATGTAGCCCCTTGCCCATCTGCAGATCCCCCCCACTGGCCCACAAACCCTCCATCCCAAACAGCATCAGCTACAGCCCCAACTCTCCATGCGCTCACACAGCAAAAAAGATACAAACCTTTTAGTGTACTAGTATCTAAAGCGTACAAAGATGTCAAACTGTTCCCCTAAACTAATTTATATTGCCTCCAGTTCCACATGTAGCTGCTGTTCCTGATGGGAGATGCTGTGCTTTTCTTTAAGGAAAATTAAAAAAGGGAACAGAAAAGGAAACTTTCCCAGCATCATTGGTGCTGCATGTGCCCTTGAGGGTGACATGACATAAATTACTCCAGGAGATTTCTGCAGCCTGCGGCATAGGTATGTGGGACAGAGCAAGCTGAAAGGATATTTTGAAGCCAAATTCAAAGAATACCTAAATGCATTTTTCAAATAAACAATGTCAACGCACAAGAAGGCTGGGCTGCAATGCCAAACCCCACAGCAGGCAGCCGTCAGCAGCAGCCAAGTGGATACCGTGCCTGAGCAAACATTCCTCCGGGAATCTGCGCTGCAGAAATGCCTCGAAGCACTCACTGGCATCGCACGGGGAAAATCATGGGCTGGGGAAGTAGGAGCACATCCTCATGCTGGCCAGGCTCCAGGGCCTGGGGCAGAGCATCCCTCCATGTACAGACCACAGATGTGCTTTGGCAAGGACATTACAGACCTGAAACAAACCCATCGCCATGCCAGAAAGCAGCTCTGGGGCCAGCAAAATACCCCAGCAGCTCCAAGTGGGTTCATCATTGCCCCAGGGGGTCACAAGTGACAGCAGTCTCAAATGGAAAGATGTAACCCACATTCATTTTTCTTTGCTACCTTTAAATCTTCCCAATTAAACCTTCCTCTGGGTGGTGCTTCTCAAAGCTTCCTAAGGGGAAGGCTCACCAGTATGGGGGGGGGCAGGAAAGTTTTAGTTTAGGATTACTGAGTGTTTTTTGCAACAGCAGTGAAACCAGCTCAGGTTTGCTAGAAGCAGCCCAGCTGCCCCGTAGGTGTGATCTGGAGACCCTCAGGCTGCCTGCTCCCTGCCAGCGTGCGTGGGGGCCAGGCTGCCGCGGCTCACGGCTCAACTCGCCCTGGGGAACGAACCTCCTGAACTCCCCCGTGACCATTTCGTAGCGACTCACGTTAAAGAGGAAAAGCACGCGATGCTGGCAGGACCTTGCCACCTCATCTGCAAAACCACGGGAAGATCTCATCCCATCAAAGCCACCGTGTTTGGCGCTGTGGGAGGAAGGCGATGAGCCTTCCTCCGGGCTGCGAGACGTGGGAAACTGCGACTCAGCTTTGTGGCCTGTGCAGACTACTCCAAGGGGGGAGAAACCTTCCCCAGGAAGGTGTTTCCTTCTCAATGGGATGTGTTATTTCTAAAGACCAAAGACTTCTACTACCCTTATTCATGGGGCTCCTACGACCAGGAGAAATTAAGCCCAATGGCAGCTCCATCCCACCGGTGCTCCGGCTGGGAGAGCAAAATGCCAACAGCATCCACTCACCATCCCGACGGGCCGGCAGGAGCCCAGGTGGTCGCTGCGGCCGTTCCAGCGATAGAAGTCGGGGTACTCGCCATGCTCCAGGATGTACTGCTGCCCTCGGAAGTCGGGGTGGTCGAAGCAGACCCAAGCTCCGCTCTGGACGCAGATGGAATTGACTCGGTTGAGGAAACCTTGGTCCTGGAAGCTGCCACAGCTGCCGCAGACCTCCAGCTTTCTGCCTGTGAAGCATTTGCCTTCGTAGAAAGTGATCTGGTGGGGGGAGAACGGGCCGGCGGTGAGGAGCTGGGGCACAGCTGGACCCCCATTTTGAGCAGATGGGACTCTCTTGCAGATGCATCATTTCAGGGTGGTTTGGGGTTTTTTTTTTTGCTGCTTTCCAGCAAAAGGAGCACGGCATCACTGGCATTTTTTCCTAAGGACTGTATTTGTTTTTCTGGGAACACGGCGCATCCCACATTTACGACACTTCTTGCCGCCTCGTGCTCGCTCACACATATTTCCAGCAGGAATGTTTAAACAGGAAACTCAGCTCCTGAAACACAGCTCCTTCTGCTGCACCCTCCCCGTCCCTGCTACCAAATTTGCTCCCGGTATTGTCACTCACATCGCATCCTCCGAGATATTTTCCTAACCTACTCCTTCAACCGGGAGGATGCTCGGGCTTTCTGGCCCCAGGCTGAAAGGGAAGCGGTTGGGTCATTACTTACTTTTCCCGAGTACTGAGACATGTTCTGCTGGCTACTATCCAAGACTGAAAGCAGGAGCCAAACCAAAACCACGATGGACAGGAACTTTGGACACCCCACTATATAGCAGCTGGTGGGAGGGGGGCGGAGATGGGGCTGGTGCTGTGAGGGCTTTTTAACAAAGCAGCGGGAACCGGGGGCTTTACACTTTCCTGCTTGGTAGGCAGAACCGCCGGTAACGGGCCTGCTGAGTCCGGGGTTTTGATTTTGGGCAGACGATCTGACAAAAGATTTGCTTGGCAGGGCTTTGGTCGATTAGCAGTGCGCATTTACTGCTCCTTTTTGGAGATTTTTTTTTCTTTTTTTCCTTCTGTTTTCTCCCCTTTCCCCTTTTATTTTTCCTTCCCCCCCCCCCCCCCCCCCCCGCCCCCGTTTTCTCCTTTTTTCTCCTTTTTTTTTCCCCTTAGATCCACTAACAAGTCAATAAGGGAACAGCAGCATCTCTAAGCATGGCACATAGTTTCTCCATGCTGTGTTTCCTTCCTTTTACTATCAGGCTGCTGCTTTTTCCCAGCTTCTTCTCTCCTATCGCAGTGTGGCAGCCAAAAGTGAGCGTCCTTGGGAGACTCCTGACCAACAATACATTGCACTCCATCCATCAAAAAAACGGTTTCTCATTTAACCTGTGAACCTCTCGAAGACATCTCTGAAAGCCAAACCAAACCCCCTCCAAAGCACAAAGGCTGGGCTCGCGAACCCACTGATGTTATTTTTATGTTGTTGTTTTTATGAATGTTTGATCTTTCAGCACTGAAGCACCAAGACAGACATGTAAGTCAGGATTAGAGAGGGTTTTAGGCCATACTGTTGGCCATAAAGTAACATTTCCCTATAGCTGCAGTTACGACTTCGGAGCCTGGCATCTGAACTGTCAGTGCAAGGAAAAGCTGCTTCATAGTCCCCTTCTTTTGTGCTAGAAGAGCATCCAGAGACCATAACCGTCTTATTCTCAGACCAACAGCAAGGGAAAGCCCCAGCCCACAAACCCCATCCGTTCATACTAACAAGCCAGGCTAGGAATAGGGAAAGGCAAATGCATGGGGGCAGCCCATGGGCCAGCACAGAGACATAAGCAGGGCACCACGTTACGAGGGGATTTGTTGTTGATGCTATTTAATAGCCTTGGAAGAGGCTTCACACCCAGCTCCTACTCATCAAATCCTCCCCTTCATCACCCACGAGGCCGCCATCACCTCCCTCTTGCCACCAGCACTCCGCTCCCTGAACTGTCAGGCACACGCTTTGAATCCGAACCCTAAAACCTCATTTCTCGGCAGGTCCCTCCCATCCGTATGCGTGCCAGCAGCCTGGCTTGGCAACCCTGCTCTGCCACCTCGGCTCACTGATTTGTTTCAAGATTAAAGACCATTTGGGAAGAAAAAGGTGGCATTATTAAGGCTTAAACAGGTGCCACCCTTTCAATTAAGATGTAAAAGTTAGCAAGTACGTGTGCACACACGCGTAGGCTGAACTGGAAGACGTCGTGTTGACTGGGATACGCCGGAGGAGGAAGGAGGGAGGCACATTGTGTGCAGAAGAAACACATCCTTCAGCTGACACAGGTAGACCTGCCCTGGCATCGCAGAAATGCTGTCGACATTTACATGTTCTGATGGGAGGCAAGAAATAACGAAGAAAAGTCTCACTTAATTAAAAAAAAAACACCCTACCTCACTGAAATGCTGGTGTTATTTCTAGGTGCTAAATTAGTCACCACATAATGTAACAGCGCATGGAAAATCCCACTTGGATGAGCAGCAGCCAGGGCAGGGGGCATTAGCGATGTCCCCCAAACCAGCCCTTCCCCGTGGCCTTGCACTTAGTGCCCTGGGAAGGAAGGAGAAGACGTGTCCCACTCCTGAATCATGGTGGGGAGCACCAGGGTGACAAGGTGGCACTGTTGCTGGCGTTGGGACACAGTTCTCCCATCCACTGGGGCTGTAACAGCTCATGTGCTCTCTCCGTTGGCCATGAGCTGTTTGGTGCCTGCAGAGGAAGACACACAGCATCCACGACAAACTGGCCCTGAAGTACCCAGTAAAACAACTGTTACCGCAGGAGGAGGTTTTTATGGAACCGCAAAAGCCTCATTCCCTCTGGCTGTCTCATGATGGGATTTTCCTGTGTCTCCTAAGGTGCAAGCTTTAATTAAAATGCGCAGGAACTTGATGTATCTGAGACTTGTGCCCAGCTGTTAGATCTGTTAGAAGCTGTCCAACAGGTTCAAATGCTGTTCCAGCAGAGATGGGAAGAGGGCGGGACAACTTTGTTCTCGTTTCTTTGAGAAACCACGTTAAAGATAGGAGACAACAAAAGACCTAGCTCTAGAAAAAAGGAAAATGATGGGGGAAAAAAAAGAATACTGAAGAATGGGAAAATAATTCCTGGACAAGCCTCCTTAATTCCTCGCAAAGGATAAAAGGCTGCCAATGGAAAAGAAAGAAGAGCAGCCTGGGGCCACCAAGAGCCTTTCAGGCACACAAAGCTGGGGCAGAGCTCACCTCCTGCTCCTGCCCAGGTGCAGGACATCTGACCACGGTGCCCCACATCGACAGACTTACAGGCAGCCTTCCTCCGCTGTGGCTGTTCAAAGGAGGAAGCACTGGAAACACGAACTTCCAAGTCTGAGTGATTGGCTTTAACAGACAAAACCCCAAAGCCTGAGATTTTTTTGGCGCGCCTTGGTTTAGAGGGAGTGAGAAATGAGGCTTGACATCTGCAGCGGCGCCCCGGGGCTGTGCTCTCCCTGCCTGCCTTTGCTGCCACGAGGCCGAGGAGCAAGGCAGGCAGAGACAATTTGCTCCAAATCCAGGCCAGAACCAGGGGGTGAGAGAACCAAATACCTCCACCACACAAGGTGACCAAGGTTGATTTCAGGTCCATTATAACCCTGCACTGACATCCCCAACAAAACCGGGATGGGAAGGACCTGATGTTGGGACACCACTGGTGTCAACAACGGTCACAGAGACAGACCCCAGCCACGCTAGGAACCAGAACTCAACCATCCAGGACAAAACCACCCTGCTTGGATAAGCGATGTGGCTCCTGATACTACCTCAGTCTCCTCCTCACATCCCACCTACACGCAGGATCTGAGCACAGCTCCGGTCCTCTTACAAAGTCATTTCCATTACATGCAAAGGGGTTGCAAGCAAGGTGATGCTGGCCTAAGCCCAGGCTGGGTGGTCTTCAACATGCAGCTGTGAGATGCCACCACCTCTTTCCATGGCATTTACGGGGGTGATTTTTCCCCGCAGCTCAGCAGACGTGGCCATGGCACGTGGGCAGCCCAGCAGTTCCCCTCACCGTAATCCGCAGTGTTAGGTGGTGCTGGCAGCAGGGTGCTGCTGAATGACCCGCGTTACGGTAGCAAGATGCCAAATTCAACCCTTCTCCGACAGATTTCAAGAGAGCAGGGTGTAACTCCTGAAGGTCAATCTTCGGCAGTGACCTTGCTAATGTCAACAGGAATATTTCTTGGCAGAGGCTGAGCAGGATTAGCATTCTGCCTGGAGGTACCTACTACGGCCAGTACAAGCCCACATAAACGATAATTAAGTGAACAACCACCATGGAGTTCCACCGCATCCTCTGAAAGAGCCACGCTCCGGCTTCTGGAGGAGCTTTTAGTACCTGCAAAGCAGCGTTAAGACCCAGCACAGGAGACATCTGTATCTCAGGGCTTTCAAAATGCTATCTCGCTTTAGAAAGCTCACAGGTTTCTTCACATGCCTCACTAAGAGATACTTCTAGCTCATTAGGTATGGAACAACCATGGGTCTAGCTCCTTCCCATGGAAAATTTTTTGGCTCGCTGCTGAAATGGATGAGTACATCTTGTGGGCCGCTTCAGCGCGGCAACAGACCTGAGTGAGAAACCATCCTTATGACTCAAGGGAGTTTCTATATTAAATTCACATTGCTGGATTAAGGCCTAGCCCACCTTACACCAGTTGTCAAAGCACTAATTTCTGCTGGTGATTAACCCATTCCCAGTGCCTGGGTACACCGCGTGCCGCCTCCCAAAGCTGCTGGAGGGGGGGGTGGTTACGCGAACCGCAGAACACCTCTGCAAACCACACAGAGACAGCATCTTCCAACTCATACCCTCACGGGCAAAATACATCACCTCTTGCTGGAAATGGGAATCAGCTGCCCAGCAAGAGTTTTGGGTTCAACCCATCCTTCTTCATCATGGATGCAGCAAGACATAGAGTGTTCGCAATCTCTCTACCAATGGTGGCCATCCCACATCCTCACCATGTTTCCACCGTGCCTGTAACGAGTTGAATGGATCCATGCACAGGTTCTCACCGCACACCCCCCACACCCCCCCCAGCTATCAAAGGGGAGTAAATTTTTACCTTATTACGCGAGGTTGTGAAGATCAGTCAGCATTAATGAAATGCTCTGAAGATGGCCAGCACCGATTACATAAGGGCTAATTAGTACCTGTTGATTTCTCCTTCTCGAGAGGCTCCAGCCCAGCGGTGCTAATTAGCAGGGTAAGCCCAGCAAGCCGGGCGCACTGGCACCACCCGCACCGTGCTCACGCCGCGCTGCACAGCACCCTCTGGTACCGGCACAGAGCAGCAGCGCAAATTTTGTAGCAACAGAGGTGTAAGACTGCACTTATCTTTTAAAGGTGGTGAAAACATAAAAATACCCACCATGATGCAGGTGACCCTTCTCATTTCAGGCTGCTACCCACCTTGCACTTCAAAGGGAACTGCTGCAAACTGGGGTACGCCCAGCTTGGGTGTTTATGCTCATCCATGCCAGAAACAAAGGGTGACTGCAAGAGCTGTCCTTGATCGCATCCAGGGTGCAAGTTGGGACATAGAAACTTCTCTGTTCAAAGGAACCAGAAGATGGAAAGCCTGAAGTCTTCACCACTGCTGCAAAACCTCCTCAGCAAAGCCCCATTCCAGCCACGCTCCTCTGCCCTGTTGTGGAATAACATAAGGCTGCCTGGTCGGATACAGTACAGCTACCGCCAGCACAAGGGAGCAGTAAAAACACTTTGCTGGCTTTTTTCTTCTCCAGCGTACGCTCACTCACCAGGCTGTTACAGAAGCTGGGAAAATGCATTAGGCAGAAGACTCCAGAGATCCAAAGCAGACTGCCTCCAAGCCTTTCCCATTGTGGAGGAGTTCATCAGGCAGGGATAAACTTTGCTATGCACAGAAACAAGAACAACAGGAAGAAGGATCACGCACCCCCCTTCTGCCTGCAGACCATCCTCCGCTTGCCGAGCTGCACCTGCCCCGCCGCTTTCCCTGCCCTCAGCATTTCCATGCGTGGCAGGCTGGGAGATGGGCAGCGTGGTCTCTGGGGCTCAGGATACAGACAGTTTTCCCAGTATCCATGCAGCAAAGCAAGGAGGAGTTGGACAGGAGCACAAGCAAGGCAGGAGGCATTTCCAGACCGGCACATTTTCAATCCACACGTCAATGGGAATTTAACTAGGTTTACGGTAGTTACATTTTCACAGCATCGCAGAATGGTTGAGGTTGGCAAGGACCTCTGGAGGCATCTGGTCCAGCCCCCCTGCTCGAGCAGGTGGCTCAGGACCACGTCCAGGCAGTTTCTGAGTATCTCTAAGGTAGGAGACTGGTAGGCAGTGCTCAGTCACCCTCATGGTGAAAAAATTTTGCTCATTTCCTCAACAGGAAAAAGAGTAAGGCTGGGCCCTATTAAGACTATCAATTTTTTTCTAGCCTGGCAGGGACAGAGAACTTTTTTCTTTTGCAATGTACCTTTTATTCCATGCACCATTTATCACAATCCTCCAGAAGCCTCCAAAGGATCAGGGCAGCTGCCAGACAAGGCTGTACAAATCCACCCATTCCAGGCAAGTAAGTAGCAATTTTCTAGACACCGGTTTCTTGCTTCTGTACATAAGGCTTCCAAGATCACCCGCCACCCCGCTTTAGGGCGCCCACGGTGAAGAACCTAACCCGTGCCAGCTCTTAAGGCAGTACAGGGAAGCACAAGGCTGCCCCAGCCTCCGTGGGACTCCAGCTGCTGGAAGGTGCCATCCCGAGCAGCCAACTAACATCTCTGTATAACAAAACGCAAGTAGTTCACTGATCACGCTTGGCTACACATTGCATTAAAACTGCAAGACTATTGTACATGGCTGATCTTCAGACCTTATTAGCACAGAAAAGTTTGGACAAGTGAATTAATTTACATTTCTTACTGGATGAGCCAGCAACAGGAGAAAGGAAACAAGGTTATGTCGATGAATTCAATTCTTCAGCTGTTACGGAAAATGCAAGAGCAGTACATGCTTCTCAGGGCTGAGCACATGAAGTCCTGGAAGTTCCCATTGCAAAACATCCAGAAAACCTGCACTTGCCTTTAAGCGCCCTCCTGAAAAGCCTCAGCTCCGGCAGGCAGGGCCTTGGTTCTCCCAGGACTATCAAGTTGCACATTTCCTCATCCATCCTCTTTAAAAGCCTTAGCAGCTGGCACACCTCAGACACCAATGCAGCAGCTATTTCAGGCTTTAGATTGATCACCAGGACACACATGACCACTATTTTACAAAAAAAAAAAAAAGTAAACAGCTTAAACAGTCAAGGTTTTGGGTATTCCAGAACTTCTGCCATGTGATGCAGACCACATGACATTGTATCTGTGACGCAATGCCACAGACATCACCTCATGATCAGGCAATGAAGAAGGGTACTACCAACCAGATGCACAGCGTTCCTGTGTTCCACAGATCATTTTCCCAATCCTCAGTAACTTCATTATCAGCCACATTACCCTCATTCCAGCACTGCAGGTTCTTGCGAAGGAAACGTACTGCACAGCCCCAGATCAGTCTGGCTCTGAAATCAAAGCACGTACAGGTTTCCCTGATCGAGCACTCGACTCCGCTGAAGTTCAGCAACCTGTCATGTATGACGATCGTCCACCTACAGAACCTGTATTTGGCACAGAGTATAAAAATTCAGGTAACAGAAATGAGTTTCCAGAAACTTTGGGAAGCATCTTAAATGGAGGGTAAAAAAAAAAAAACCAAACAAAAAACCCAAAACAACTTTTTTTTTGCCAGGAAGCCAGTTAATTTCATGGTGACAAAGAAAATAATTAAGTTTTTCTACATACACTGTTAAATGAGAGGTTTAGACCATTTTCTATCTAACATGAGGGAACTACCATACAAGGAATGAAGAGAGGAGACATGCTGAATTTCTACCTTAGCATACACCAAAATGCAAAAGCTAATTCTTGTTGCAAAAACATTCCAAGTTTCCCCTCCATTTTACTCCTGCCAGAAACTAAGTTTTCCAATGGTTATAAAAATGCATCAGAAAATTCATTTAATTAACTGTTCCCCAAATCATCCATGTTTTTGTTGTTGTTTCGGGTTTTGTTTTTAAATATGAAGTAGGTCAACTGCACACTTTTTTAAATATGCAGCTGAAATAGTTTGTTATCAGACTTAAAGACATCAAGGCTTGTTAAGTCTCTAGCCCCAAAGCCAAAAAAACCACCTTGCAGCTGGTTAGAGGAGGCTGCCCAGTGCCGTGCTGTGGCCCTGACATTGTGAAGAGCCAGATGCCAGGAGACTTCTCACCTCTTAACAGTGCTCTCCCGATGCAAAAGTACAGACGTGCATGATAAACAACTCACATCAATTTGTTCAGGACGTGCAATTTATTTTAAATGACATTTTTTATTTCTTAGCAAGTCTACGCTTGATCTGGATAAATCCACTCCATCCTGACAGCGTTCTTAGTTACAAGTCCACACGAACAGTCTGTAGCGCAGGTGTATGCGGGCCCCCTACTTGGGACACATCTGCACACCCTTTACTCCATGACTTTTAGCGGTTACAGAGGAAAAAGACAGTGCAGGTTGTCTGACTGAAAACCCCAAGCCTCCCCTTCCAAATCAAAGGTGTTGCTTGTGCCTCCTTCCCACGAACGTGCACAAGGCACGCTCAGCCACTCGGCCAGCTTGGAGTTCTAGTAGCAAAAATGGTTGGAATCACTCGCAAACAACTTCCCAGGCAACAGTCAAACAATCCACTGGCTCCACGGATCTCATGCCTCCTCTTAAGGTCAGCAGGTGAACATTTTTCACAAAAAAAAAAGTTGATACTGTGTAATCAACAAAAAATTATAAACAGAACATTTAAGGTTTGCAGCTATTTTATTTACAAGTATACATTTAACACAAAGAAACACTGATATCCAAGCCTAGTTAATAGTAGTGTAACAATATGCATCATTTTGATGATTATTCTAACCAACAAACTACACTGAAAAATTAATGCCAGTAAAATTCTTGGTCATAATATTAAGAAATACAATATATAAATTGAAAATATGATTGCTTAAAATTTGAAAATGGAAGTGAAGCCATTTGCACAGGAGTCAGAGTTTAACATAATCTGAAGGGAAAGGCTCCAAACCAATTGTTTATCTTTCAGGTTAACAGAAGAAAAAAAAAATAAAAAAAAAGAAGCATAGTTTATCCTTAAAGATAATGGGCAGTTTTGCTTCTTCAGGTAGAATGTATTCCCAGTGTTTTCACGTTTTGCAGTGGAATTACATTACTGAGCATGAAGACTTCCCTTGTGAAGCTGCCCCATCGATTTTTTCTGCCTCCAAAATTATCCTCTTAAAAACATCAACGGCAGTCTGCAAAGAGAGTACAACGTTAGTAGGTAAGGAGAAACTGCCCAATTACTGAAAAAAATAACTTAAAAAAAGTTAACAGTTTTACTGGCTACACTAGCAGATAAATGCGCAGCCAATGCTTATTTTCCAAAATCAAAGAAGGAAAATACAGTAATTTCAGTTTGGAACACAACATTTTGGAAGAGAAGTGTAAAATCCTATTCCACAGCAATTCTCAAATACTTTCTGTCACTGCAGGAAGCGCAGGTATAAACCGAGCCATACTCACAACAAAGCCAATAACTATAATTCAGCTTTATTTTAGATAGTAAGCTTGCACTGAGTGACTGAGAGCACTGAAGATCTTGACACTTTCCTGCTACAGAGAATAAATTAATTAGTTCTAAGTAACCTTTAGGATTCCAAGTTAATTACAGGAGGCAGCAGATTTTTCAGCCATAAACACTGACTTTGCACAGCCCACCATGAGGGTAACTTCAGTATTCTTGATTTTCTCATCTTACCTGTAAGTAAGACCAGTATTAGGCATTGTGCGACACCGCAAGGGGAAAACATGAGCCAAATTAGCCATTGTCTAATATTAAGCAATATCCTTTGATAAAGTCCTTCTGAGAGAAAGGGATTTTACATTTTAAACAGCTTGCACTATAGGATAACCACTGCTAACACTGTCAGACTCACACAAACATCCTAGCTTACTGTATGGAACATATAGGATTATAAAGAGTCCCTCTGCAAAATCATGAGCTACATGTGTTATGGATCCCTTCACTCCTTCAGAGGGAAGGCAGCAGGTACTCTCAGAGTAGCAGCCACTCATTCTGCTGTTAACTCTGCTCGGTCTACACCAGGTCTCCTCCCTCCACAGCGAGCACGAAGCAGGTTGGTGAGAAGGCTCTCCCCTGCTACAGCTCCCCCGAACGCTAAGAAAGGGTGTCAGGTAACTCGAGTGATTCAGGAGATTTTACGGAAGATTTCGATTAAGTGCAGTTCGGGTTTTGGTGGGTTTTGTTTGTTTGTTAAGGATACTGAAAGAGCAGGAGAGTAAGGCGTCTGGGACAACATCATGAATGCTACTTGTAGTAAATACTTTACACTATTAACCTGCTATTTTCAGAATTCACTCAGTTTTAAGGGTTTCAAAATTGTACAGTAGCTTCCAACATAATACCCAGAAACTATGGCGTGCAGCATCAGAGACTGCCTAGAAGTAATTTAAGAAGAATAAATCTATACTACAGTTGAGGACCACTCAAAAGTGCTTTTCTTCTCTACGGTATTGTCAAGCTGAAGATTCACCATATGATCAGTACTTCAGCGTGTGAATCTTCAACTTGGAAGTGGTCTCCTATCTTCTGAGACATGCCATTTTAAGTTTATCTAACCTCTAACCACCCATTCATAAATTCCGAGCATGTGCTCCTTAAGAATGAAAGTATATTCATTATATAAAAGAAGTCACATTATGAAAGAAGATAAAAAGGGTTGGTGGTTGGTTTTTTTTTTTTTTAATCAGCAGGCTGAAGAGCGCCCTGTGATTTATGACGATGTGTTCTGACCTTCTTCTGCCTCCACAAGGTGTAATTCTTAATTGGATCACTTCCAAACTAATCCCATTAACTAAGTAGCCCCATAACAATATGAAAGCAATCTTAACAAGATTAGACTGAATTTTAAAGTTTCCCATTATTTATACCATTTGTGCACAGTACTATCTCTGCAACTATTTAAAATACTTCATCAGCTGGAAATAAGAGCATTCCTCCACATAATGGAGTTTCCCTGCAATCCCAACAGAATCTGACAGAAGTGACTCATTAGTCCAGCAATGACATAACACATATGCTGGGTAAATTAGACTCTAGGAGAACCACGGTCAAGACTGCAGTTGCTATCAAACTGGTTCCACTAATGAAGAGTTTCTTTTAATCAAAACTTGGCAATATACTGATTTATAAATTCACTGCATCTGTGTTTCCGTAGAGTTGAAATTTTCAATGGTTTCATTTCAACACACAAGTTCTTTATACCCCTGCTTCAAAGCACCCATTAAAAAACCTCCACAACTTCTGTCACCCAAGAAGCTGTATATTCTCTGTCAAAGACGTGCTGCTTGAAACACAAAGATGTAGGAGTTCACAGGGCTTGTTAATTCATTTCACAGAAAATATGTATTCACTGAGAAGGTTTAATCACTGCCCTACAGTTAACACTTAGGAGGGTGTAATTCAGCCCAAATATGCTGAAGAATTTTAGAATGAGCTTTTGAACAGCGCAGGAAGCCGTGTTTTGTGACAAGGAATAAAGAACGCAGCCAGACTTCATATGCATCTGTCTCCATATCACAGAACGTGGGTCACACCTAGCCTACAGAAGGCCATCTGGCTCTTTTTGCTACCTTTCTCCTCTGAGGAAACAAAATAGAGGCCAGCCTGGGCAATGCATGGTGCCTAGGGAGCTCAGCACCATGCAAAAGACTCCAGAGGCTCAACTGCTTCTGCAGATGTGCCCCTTGGTGTGAGCAGGACAGACAGCTCGTGAGGTGCAGCTCTCTGCAGGGAGAGAACACGCAGCCAGGAGCCCGCGCAGGAAGATGCAAACACCCAAATCCAGCCCACAGGCACCGGAGCCATCCTTCGGTATGCTGTATTTTTCAACTATCCAACAGTTTTACTACTTCAAAGAGGAAACTCTCAACTGCTCACACTACCTGCTAGTGTATCTTGGCACAGAACTGGGCAAAGGAACTTGAGCAGTCAGGTAAAGGAAGAGCGGTTCTCCACCATCCTCTGCCAGTCCAAACACGCTCACCCAGATAAACATGTCAGATCCCTGGATCCCAAACCACTTTGAAGCATTTACCGAGCACTGCATCTCCTGAACTTGAAGATCAAATTGCTCTTTAAAAAGATATAAAGCAATTGCTTCTTAAGAGAGCTCCGTTTTGGCAAGAAGTAGTTTTTTTGCTACTTCCCATCTCCATCTAAAACAAGTTTATCTACTGGATTTGGTGCAAGGGAATGAACACAATTTGGCTGCTCGTTACTCCCTAAATTCTTCCAGTAAAAGCTGGCTCCCAGCTTCAACTGGCTTTAAGACCAATTTGGATTCTTGTTGTATTTCAAACAGTTAACACATTATTGTACTGGGATTAGGATGAAGCACTATGCTATGGCTTAGGTTAAACAAAGCG
Source organism: Falco naumanni (assembly GCF_017639655.2). Classification (NCBI taxonomy): domain Eukaryota; kingdom Metazoa; phylum Chordata; class Aves; order Falconiformes; family Falconidae; genus Falco; species Falco naumanni. The sequence goes on along the minus strand of NC_054057.1, from coordinate 55,486,201 downwards.
GGGAGCTCCACAAGAGAGGCTCAAAGCTCCTGAAGTTTGCCAAAGCAGTTCAACATAGCTGGTAATAATTAAGCAGCTTGAGAAGATATGACAATAGCCCATGAGAAATCTAAAAGAGGTCTTCTCCATTAAGTCTCAGAATTGCCTTCTCAAAGCCAGGGATTCCCCTAGCTGATATGCAGGTTCCTCTGAAAGTCCTACCAGGTCACCCTTGTCTGGAGGAGCTGACACACAGCCTCAGACACATGTGACCTTGACAACTCTTGCCAGCCACTACCATTTACCATCACCGCAGTTTTGATCTTTTCCTCTCTCACTTTCAGTCTATTCAAAGTCATAGCATTTCTGGAACACGCTATCTTTTGTTAACTCCTGGAAGAACAGGTCTAGTTTGCTGAAGCTGATCTATAGAACTGTTTTAGTTGCCCAGTATAGTAGGACTAATGCTCCTAGGACTCTCACAGATGCACCAAAAAGGAGAATTTTTTTTTTTTTTTTTTTTTTTGGCCAAAGCAGGGAGAAAAGTCAATGCTCTCCCACCCCCTTGTAGGGGGAAAGGAGCCTTTGCTATCAGAACACATTATGGGGAGTATCTTCTCTGGTTCCAGCAGTGCAGACAGCGTCGTTATAAAGGACAGACCACACAGCTGATCAAGTTTGGTCTAAACCCTATAGCAAGGGGACCTACTCTCCTCACTGTTGCAAAGAACATCACATACCAAACCAATTTCAGACCAGGATAGTAGAAATTATCATAGTTTTGCTCCACATCCATCAATCACAGATGGCTAGGTTTCAGAAAGGATTAAGAGACTTTCTCCCAGTCAGGAAGGTTTGACCTCTCTGCTGAAGTTTTTAAACTCTGAATTCCCAATCCAGTCCAGCTCATCCCTTTTAGCATCAAATTAGCTTTCTGTAAAGCAAACAGAACCTGAACCAGTTTTGGAAGTTTAGACTTAATCTTGCTAAGCAAGTTACATTTGCTGTACCAAGACAGTACAGGTGATTTGGATGAACATCCAAGCAAAAAGTGCCAACAGACTTCTTTTTCCAGTAATGTTGACTTATGCAAGGTGAACATTCAGTACCAACAGAATGACAACACACCCCATTACTAAGTTCAAAATAAACCCTTCTTCCCCTCAAACCAGACAGTTTCAGAATAGAAGATAACCTGTCTTGACAGAGGTCTATGAATCAGCTGTTTTGATCCTGCCAAATTAGGATTTGCAGGAAAAAAAATGCATGAATTCAGAACCATCTCTGACCTAACTCATAGTAAGGGATGCTACAAGGCCTAGTGTCTCCTCTTCCCCCTAGCACCTCACAGCTCTAGACTTTACACTTTGCTCTCCAAGCTCAATCCTCCACCTCTTCAGAGGCAAGTGTTCCTCTGCAACTGTTTCCGAGAAGACGGAAGCAGCTGCCCAGTTTTGGGTTCCTTCACACTTTCTTCTATACATCTCAAGCCTCCAAAGGAAGCACGCCAGAAATCCTGAAAGATGGTCACATGCTGTGGGCACCCATCTCAGAAGTGACACACGATCTCCCAAACTTCTGAAGCCAGACAAATTTACCGAGCGTATTATGCAAGAGGCACGAAGGAGGAATTGTGTTCAAACACCTGTTTCTAACAACCTGTATCTAAATTCAGAGGGTCAGAACTTACAACAACCAATTTTGACAAGGTTAATGCAAGTCTTAGCCAGAAACAGAAGTACTGATAAACTAACTCACAGTGTTCCATATCTGCAGGAAAAAAAAAAAATATCTTTCTCTAAGGGAAAAATCCAGCTTTACTCAAGTAACTCATAGAATTGGCTACAACATACATTGGACAAAAGCTGCTTGTTTTGCTTCTGGGTACAGGGGAGAAGGAAAGAAAGGCTGCTTAAACAGGTCCCGTCTAGCTATAGGATTGCCCTTTCGATTGTGCTGAAGTTATCAAGGAGGCCAGGGATGCGATATGCTAGGTTAAACGTGAGACAATGTTAAGTGTTTCTTCTGCATAAGGACTGATTTGTTTAGAAGCAGCCCGACAATGTCGCTATCATATATGCCTGTATTTTCAAAAAGCAAAAACTTCAATGATGTTGAGATTTCTAAGGGAAAAAAAATTAGAAAAAAAAAAAGAAAAAAGACATCTCCCCCGTAATTCGCAGCAGTTATCTGTTACTTCAAGCCCAAACTAGAAGGCTCTTACAGCTTAGGTATGTAAGGTGTCAAACCAATGACAAAGTATTATTAACAGCCACAAGAACAAAATCAAATACCAGAAGATATTTAGGAGGCATTTTCAAGAAAGTCAGTTAAAGCAATCAAGACAAAGGTGTTATTTAACACGTAATTAAACACTTTCTTCCTGTGACAGGGAACCAACAAGTGTGAGTGTGTGTGGATTGTATCCCATCAGATTAAGCAACCTGACTGTAGCTGTATCACAGTAATGTCTGAGAGCCTCTGCTGTATTCTAACATTTTTCCGTTTGCCCCACCACCCTCTGGTCTCACAGGATGATTATTTCCCGCATTAGAGAGACTGAGCCTTGCCTAGCACCTTGAAAGACAAGGTTCGTACCCTTGTACCAACTCACTCCTCTGCAGCTGTGATGACCTCTTATTTAAGGTAACTGCGGTAGATCACAGATACTGTTCCACCTGCCATGTGGATCTGAGTTTTAGTTTGTCACTAAGTGTTCTGCTATGTGCAGTGAAGCTTAACTTTCAGTTCTTGACTTCCTCCTTCCATTTACAGTTGCATGGAAAAACTTCTATACATAGACCTGAATGCCGAGAGCCATTTTGTTTCCAACCATCTACAAAAAAATATCTGTAGAGTACATGCAAATATTTTAGCTTCCTTTATTAAGTGAAACTATGAGTCATTCCATTACATTGCTATTTGAATAACGTGACGCTTAAATCCATTACCTGATTTTCTTTAGCAGAAGATTCCAAGAAAGCTGCATTCCAGGACTCTGCTAAAGCTTTCCCTTCTTCATAGCTGATCACCCTGACCAGAGAAAAAAACCAAATCTTTGTAACTTGCAAAAGAATTGGAATTTGATACATCAGGAAAGACCTCTGAGTACCGAAACACATAAATGCATGTAATAGGAATGTTTTAGTGAAGTCTGATCCAGAGCATTTGCTTTTGGCTGCTGTATAAAACGCTACTGGGCCAGGTGAAACTGCTATGCAACCCAGAAGAGCAGTTGTCTCAAAGTCTTGCTTTGTTTTCATAAATACCAGATCATACTACAGATTAACAGAAGTCTATTCTTCACAATTGTAAATTTTTTTTGGAAAAAAACCCAAACACCCCCCCCCCCCCCCCCCCCCCCCAACAGCAACACACCAACCCAACAAAACCTGAAGTGTTAAATGACTGCCCTTGGAATCTTACAGCGAAAGTCAACATTACAACAAAAGTTCATAGCTCCTAGTTCACATTCTGGACAATTCCTTTGCCAGTACCTTACTTTAACCTACAACTTTATTTTAGTCATGGAAAGCCAGGAAGAAAACTAGCGCATTGCAGCCACAGGAATGCCGGCTGCTGTCTTGCTTTTCACACATACTGGAGTTCACATACCGTTCCATATGCAGGTCTTTTTTATTTCCAACCAGCATAATGGGTATTCTGTGAAAGAAAGTTCAGAACTTCAGAACAGTTACAGTATACTGAACAAAGTACTAGTAACATGCCTGCAATGAAATGAGATGAAAGTGTCACTACTTACTGGACTTTTCCCACCATATCCAATAACTTGCCATGGATAACTTTTATCACTTCAAAACTGCAAAATAAAGGGATGAAGTCACACATGCACTCCAATGTTTATCCTTAATACCCAATACACAAGCAATTAAATGCATATGTAGGTTGCTGTGTTTAAAACATACTCTACGTACAGTGGCAGAACTACAAAGATGCTGAAAATCTTACCCATTTGCGTACAAAAGACAAAATGGTCCCAGAAGCAGCAAAGACTAGCCTACTATCTACCTTTACAGCCTCCCCGGTTATGATATTTGCAGAAATAAATAACATTACCCAGGCCCAATGCACCTAACAGAATCACTAAAAGCCCCTCCCACCTCTCATCTTGTTTGTAGCTGCAGTAAGAAATTTATCTGCTTGAGTCCAACAATTCTGGATGAGCATGTCAAATTAAAGCGGTTTCAAAGAAAAATATTTAGTTAAGCAAGCTCCATCTTGAAAGAACACATTAACTTTTAAGAACACTTAGTTCATAGAATTCTTTAGTTTTACTTATGTGAAAGCCAAAAGAAGCCTAAATTCTAATTTTCTATGGAAAGTGAGTAAACTGATCTGGAAGATAGTATCAAAACAGCAGTTACTCAAGGACTTGTCTGGTCAACTACCATGTATGTGAAGTTTGGAAGAGGGAGGTAAGAAGCAGTAATGTGAAATACCAAGAAGCCCAAAACCTCACTAACAAAATGCACCGCATTTGACATTTTGTACTTTTGAGAACAAGCTATAAATGGGGTTGAAGAGTTAATGTTGTACTCCTCTAGTTACATTATGGAAAAAATGCTCATACATGAAGTGCAAAATTCAAATTCAAGAGAGGCACAGGCTCACAGATGAGAGACACAACTAGACGACAAAAAAAAGTGACCAAAACTTTTCCAACTTCCAAGGCTGTTAGCTACGGGCAGCGTCTTGACTTGCACTGCATTTCAATTAGAACTGAAACTCTTAAAAATAGAGCAGCACTCAAACACACTACTAACTCTGAGCTCTCAAAGAACTGGTGCCTAAAACCACTACTGAAGCTATTTGAATCATTAAAACGTCTGGTTTCCAAACAATGAACACTACCACATTTAAGAAGGATTTTCTGTCAAGTAGGTCAATTTGACCACTCCAATAATTTTCAAGACCAAGTAGAACACAATACTTCTCCCATGTTCAGCCAATAGTTTTAGTATATCCTATCAAGAAAATGAGTTCTTTGCAAACAAAAGCGTGACTTATATGGCCCATGTTACTATTAATAACTCAAGTACAATACTACAGATTACATTAAAATGTGGAATCGGAATCAATTAAGGGACTTCAGGGTTACTAAGAGCTTATCCTGAAAAATTTCCAGTGAAATTCTGGTCTTGACACCTTGTTTTGGACTTTTATTCTTAGAATTAATTTAAAAATAAGAATTAAATGGAGCTTGGTTGTGACAAATTTGAGAGGCACTGCTACACACGTAACCCTGCAAACTGAGAGGAGGAGAACAGTACCAAAACCATTCTGCTACAGACCACAAAACTGTTTCTCAGTCTGAAGCAACAGGAAAGATCTAGCGTAATAGCCACAAGATAACTGAATCACTAACACAGTACAATCACAGTTTCCATTCCACTATTAGGTGTGATGTTTCCAGCACAGCCATGAAGACGCCCTGCCAAGGCACAGCACCCTGGTGAGCCCTCGCCTGAGGTTCCAGCGCACAGTGCTGCAAAGTGTTCTTGTTCAATTTGGGCTCTTCATTCCCTAGTTCTGTGTACCTATCTGCTTGCCTAGGATAGTTCATGAGCTCTGTTTTCAGTAAAAATACTACAAGTAAACAACTGATCTTTGTTAACAGATCAAGGAGGAAACCAAAAAAAGAAGTGCTATTTGAACTCAAACACAATTCTGACACAGGAACAAGTTGCTAAGATCTGCCAAGGAATGAAACTGGCTTGACCAGACCAATTAAATGTTGTAGAAAGCTTTTCAAATTAATAAGGCTAGAATGATCAGGGACATGCTTTAAGACAGATACTGACCAATCCAGAAAGAGCATCATCACATCAAGTCATGCAACAGCAAGAGATTTGGAGACCACAAAAGGTCCCTTGATTTCTGTCAAGGAAATCAGGTTACAGCAAACAGCTCAACGTGTGAAATACAACAAAAAAGTACTAGCTGTCAGATAAACGTGTTACACAAAATCATGGAATCTAGCAAGATATAAAATTGGAATTTAATTAAGGTGAACTAGAACAAAAGCCTTCCAGTAACCTTGCTGCTGAGAACCTGGGAATATGACAAATGTAGGGCATTAGCTTTTACTCCAGTCCCATTTAAACTTCCCACTGGAGGTTAGCAGGGAAGACGATAATTTTAAAAGGGCACTTCTATCAAGTTTGCTGTCAAAGCTCTCACCCCTGTTGAATCGATATGCAGATCAATACACACACTTTGACAGAAGTCAAGACAGATGGTGACCGCAATCTGATTGCCTAGGCAAGTCATCTAAGCTACCAGACCATTGTGGAAGATCTTCCCTCTTGCCTAAACAGGGTCTTGATACAGAACATAAGGAAGTGAACAAGACAGGATGATGGATTTTTTTTTAAAATTTAAATTTATAAAGGAAGAAAAAAAACCTGAAATAAATTGATCAGGACTAATATACTGACTACCTGTAGTCTTAAAAAAGACTACCTGAAGTCTTAACCTATCTTGTTCCGTTAGTATTTTCACCTGACTGAACTAACTGATTGACCATTACAAGAGAAAACAGATTTTCATTTCTTCATCTGTGCTGCTAGGCTCAAAACATCATGAGGCAGCAACTGGAGTAGCTGAAAAAGAACATGTCCTTTAGCGGCCAACCAGGGAACAGGACAAGCTGCAGAAGCCTCCAAGTGATCTAAGTTATTTAAGTCAAAGATATTTTTGTCCTCACAGTACCACCGATCAATGAACATTTTTCTATTCATTTTAGGAGTGGAGGATTGTCTACTTCAGGCTGAGAATACTAACTCCTATTTCATTTAAGTTACTCAGCACCAAACACTGAACCTCTGATTAAAAAAAAAAGTTAGGTAGTTTAGCATCTCTAGAGACACATGAATGCCTAGTACCTGTTGCATTTCCTCTGTATCACATGTGCTTACCCTTCACTACTTCAGAACTACAGATGAAAACCAAGAATGAAGGACTCTGGAAAATCTGTTCAGCATTAAAGACCTCGCAAGCAACGGAAACTTATAACCAGACTGTAACCTTTTTAATTTGAGAAGCACAGAAGAGCCAACAGGCAAGTTGTTTTATCTCTATTTTATGACTGTCTATTAAAGAGCACTTGAGATGACCAGTTTGGTCTGATTAGAGGAAAAGACATGGAACACTTCATCACTTGTAAAAAGCTGGTCAGCTTCCTTGCAAGTAGAAGGGATGCAACAATTTCTCTTCCACTTGATGAGAGTGAAAGGTCTATGGTCCTAATCATTTTACACAAACAAATTTAAGAAAATAGGATTGTTTTCGCTGTCGTAACAAAGACGTTGCGTAACATTAGAAAATTAAGATCTATTCAATATAGGCTAGTATTTGAACAAAGCAAGATGACCAGAAACAGGGACAAAATAACCAAAGACAACAAAGCCTTACAAAGGCTGAGATGTGTCTTGCAAAGTAAATTACTTCAGTTCCGATGGACCCTGTCCTCATGTCAGAATGGAGAACAAGGACAAAATAAGATACTCTAGGGGAAATTTTCAAGTAAGATTATTTGCTGCAATATGTGAAGAGTGAGTCTGCAGGCAAAAAGTCGTATATTGCTATTTATACAAAAGTTTCTGATAGTCAACCAGAACAATTCAAGACAAGTGTCAAAGAAATCTCAGTACCGTAATGAGCTACAAGGCTGAGGGACCGATCTAGCAACTAATTGGGTACTTCACATAAATGCACAGTGCCCTTTAGGGTCACATTTAGGTCTGCCTTTGTAGCTGATGCTGGAGTAATGAACTCTACTTATTCCTGAAATCATTCCCTGTACCTTCACTTACACCTCAAAACAACGTAGCTCAGCACTGTCTCATTTCTTACATGGTACCTTGCATATTAGTCTGCAAACTGCCTGTGACACTTGGATCTGAGGGGAAATATCTGAAAAAACATTACTTTTAATTTCCACTATACTTCTAAGGGAAAGAGAGATTAAATGAATTAAAACACATGTAAAGAAAATATAGCATGGCAGGACCTGAACCCAGAATATAGCTGGTTAATATCTGAACCAGAAGAACACAACAGATTTTGTTACCTTTTTATTGACGTGACTGAATAAACAAGAATGTAGCCATTGATGTCTATGGAGTACGTCTGAGGAAATATGGAGTATTCATCCTGTAGAAGGAATATTGCATTTAAAATTACTATGGTCACAGTCCAGAACTTAGTAATAGCAGATCACCATCAGATAAGCTGGTCATATTTCTAAGACACGAGGTGCAGAGCCATTTTGTATTGCATAGGTAGTACTTGCAGAATTAAGTTTTTTCATCCTATGTCAGATGTGGCATTGTTACCAAATCAAGAGAAAGCTGAGTCAGTCTGTATACTCTAAAATTTAATCTACAGCTTTTTTGGTTTATTCCCTCTACAACTACAGATCAGCTAAAGCTATTTCCAATCCTCTAATCCTGCTTAATTATCAGTTTGTATTAGTATGAAACATGTACTCTGTCCTACCACTAATTAGCAATTATGCCTCTTATCTTGCTTGTGATGCATTTCAAATTCCTAATTTCAACAGCTGAAGACAGGATTTAGCAGTTTGTAATTTCAAGTGACACTGATAACATCTGAATTACCTAAGGGATCTGTTAGGAAGTGAATAACTGGCTTACTAACTAATGCTTATCAACTACAGATGCACAAAATATAGTTCTTAGTTGCTTTATGACAACTAGAATTTTATGTTACATGACAAGTGTTTTGTTTGGGTGTTTTATTTAAACATCAGAAACTTTATCACTGAATTTAATACCCCTGTAGAAAAGCAACTGACCAAATCAGTAAATGACACAGACTGACATAGTGCAGGTGATGCAACAGGAATACTATGAATCTATCTCATGTTAAAAGTCTAAATTGTTCCAATAAATATTCCCAGGAAACATTTCCATTTTGACAAGAGCCATACTTGTTACTGTATGAGTTCTCAAATTTTTAAACCTATGCTTCTTAAGATGCTAATTTTAGCTTAGGAACTCATAACCTCCCTGTATATTGTCACGACTGAACAGATGGAGCAGTACAATCACGCAGCTTAAATCTAGACAGCCAAAAGGAAACAAACTCCCCTAACTGGGAAACGAGGAAAAACCCTTTATAAATCAGCTTCACAGATTCAGCCAAAAAAGTCTGAAAGAATAACACTTGACAAAAGATGCCCTTAATTGCCTTTATTGCTACAGGCTGAGGGCAGCCCTCCCCCATCCTCACTGAAATGCCAAACTGCCACTTCAGTTGACCGTGTAATCCCTAAGTCAACACCGAAGGGATTTGAGCTAGTCTGCGTGTAAAACAGGTGAAAGTGCAACGCTGTAGTGGTTTGACTTTACCCTGAATTTCTTGGGATTGCCCCAGCTGGAATCTGGTGTTAGGTAGGACTTCCTTTTGCACTCCTCTCCTATGATCTGCACCAAGACTCCTGTTTAACTGAACTACAGAAATTAGATAACTATAAAAGTTAGAGAGGCACGGGACAGAGGAGGAGTACCAAGAAAAGTAAGCGCCATAACCTCAACTGTTTCCAATTCATTACTTAATGTTTAGCTTGCTAGGAGGAAAGGCTGCTATGCTTCCTGGAACTTGTGGGTCAGATTAAGAACTTTGCCAAGCGCTAAAACAACACTTCTACAACTTCTCAAATCATAGTCAAGTTTTCAAACATAAAACAAATCTACAATATGATCCTTGCTATGCTGTATACACCAGGACTCCCTATGGATCATTAAGCAAGGCGGACTTACAAGAGGAATCTGTCCAAGTCACACCTTCCATAACCCAACATCATCTCTCCCCTCTAACCTTGCGAGTCAGAACTCAAAGTTCAAGTCATTTGTAGAAAGAATCAAATCTGAAAATAACCACAGGCTGGGAGAGAAGTTATTTTGGTGTAACAGGACTGTATAACGTTAAATCAACCCTGAAAATAAACCTGAGCAATAGAGAGGTACATTACTGGTGAAGCTACGCTGCCTTCCCCAGAAGGCTATTTCTTCCTCAAAGAGAAATTTTACTTTTATCACTATGCCACAACTGGAGATGTAAGGCAAGTACACCAACATTGGCATGAAGTAAAACCTATGGAGCCTACTCTGCTGCTCACACATCTCAGCCTGTCCACCTCTCAACCTCGCTCTCCTCTGCAGAACATTCCCCATGAAACAATCTTGCCCCGGAATGTGGGGCAGGTATTGTGTTTTTAATCACTTCAGACACCTCGGGCAGATTTTAAGTGGATACAGTGTTGCTGATTAGCACCACAAGCTGACACCATATAAATACAGCACGGTTATTCTTAAGTCATGCAGCTCACTTCAAAGAAAGCGATCAAACATACTTAAAAGGTTACAACCCTTCTGAATAGTCTCCCAGCTATGAGCAAGCGTCCTGAAGCTTTAAAGCCTTAAGTACTGGCAGCGTATTTTACAACACTAACATTGTTTAACACTACTCATAGTTTGGAAAACCCCAAAGGCATAGTATCAGAAATCACAGAAGGTAAGAACATATAAGCAATAAAACATCTAGGATAAAAATACAGGGGTTGAACAGTCCCTGTATTTAACAGTTTTTTCCTAACACAGAGTCTTTCAGAAGACGGAGCGCTCCTGTGCACGGACGTGCAGTGCCAGTTCAGCCAAGCAGCACTATATAATGAACACCTGTACTTTGTAGAGCTACTGACCACGCTACAGGACACGTGTTCACCGTCTCATCCTGCTCCCTGTCATTACGTGAAGGCTCAGCAGGACGCATGAACCATCATGTAAAAATGTAAACAAACTGCAGTAGTTTATTGGTAGTCTGGTAAGTACTACTGATACGCATTTCTGTCTATTCCCCGTGACTACTTCATGGATACAAGTCACAGTAGTGTAGATGGAGCACACAAACAGGGGAAAAAAAAAAAGTCATGAAAAAGTTCTCCATGGTTTATTGAAGTGTATTTTCCACCTAAAGCAAGACCTCTAGCTTAGTCCATAGATAGCCAGAAGCTACTTATGAACTTTTGGTACATCAGAGCTCAAGCAGTTCCTTCTTCACTTTTTTAGACATTTGTTCAATAGGCAGGAAAAAAACACCTACAAAAGCCAAAACAAAGCATTTAAATATACACTTCAGAAACATTGCTCTTTAGTGACTAAATGATAAGGGAGAATCATTTAAGTTAACCTTCACCTTTGAACACATGGTCACTACCAACTTAGCACTACAGGAGTGGGAATACCTGTTGTCTTAAACTCTGAAGAATGTTTCAAAGAAACATAACTTACTTGGCCAGCAGTGTCAACCAGCTGAAGGTGATATTCTTGGCCATTTACTGTGATCAGTTTTGTAAAAGCTAGAACAAAAAAGAAATACATAAACATGTCAGAACTACACGCAAGGAAGGGATCAGAAGTCACTCATCTATGCCATCATCAGCCAAGGCACTAAGAAAAGGAACTTTATTTACAGGCTTTAAAGTAGCAATAAAAGGCTAGATCAGGTGGCTGTATTTTTAACTACCATATTGCAGATAATGAATCTCCTGAAATATGAAATTTCTGAGTTCCATACATCGGATGCACCAGTTTCTCTTTTACTTAAAAGGAAGAGTAAAAAGGCCTTTTACATGCATCTCTAAGAATTCCAGGCAACCATAATTTGTAGTAACACAAGACACTTAAATACAATTAGTATAAAAGCTAAGTTTGAACTTATTATAGGATATTCTCCCAGTTTCCAAGCAGTTCAGCAAGATCAATTTCCCAAATGTAAATATCATGAGGTAAATTATCTCAATTTCAAAACCAACAAAAAAACCCCAACCAACCAAAGCCAACCAAAACTCCCCACACCAAAAGAAAAAAAGAAACCCATCCCCTTTGGTGGCTAAAACACACAGAACCTAACTTATGAATATACTGAACCTAAATAATTAAAATTAGCTAGAAGTTCACCATGTTGCTTTCACATTTGCTGTAGCTACCAGCCTATCTAGTCCCCAGTTGGGAAGTACATTCAGTCCCTAAAAGCAATGAGAATTGCTTCTCTTCCTCGGATTCATGAAACGCCAACGCACTGTGAGCTGACGAATCTTACTCAGCGTTTGTATTATGCAACTGCAAAAGCAAACAGTGTCACAGCTCTTGCAGGAATAGTGTACTACCGAGCACTACATGTACCGACCAGAGCACACAAACCTGGCTGCAGAGCCTCACTTTGCCCTTCGTGTTGCATTCAAGACACAGCTACTGGACAGTACCAATATACTGAGTAAAGCTTGTGTTGTCCTCTGGTTGAGGTGGTTTTCCCAAATACTAACAGTCCTAAGAAGCTTCATGTTTCATTGCAGCGATGGGCAGGGCAACAGCTAACACTGCAGTGACCTGTTCATCATACTTTGTCCTAACAGCTGCCCGAAGCTGCGAAGTTGAATGTTCTCAATCGCGCTGTGCGGTCTCCTGCCTTCGCTGCCTCCTGTTTGTTTTTTTTTACGGGGTCTCATAGAAGCTGATGTTCGTCAGCTTTCCTCCTCCCCGTCAATTGTCGTTGCCATTTCAAGTCTCCACAATGTGAGTATTATCTTGAGTAAGTAGGCTGAACAATCTGAATCTGGAGGTGTCAACCCACCTAGTAAATCAAAGCAGCCTTTTTAAAAAAAGGAGCAATTCAAGCAGCAAAGCCAAACTAATACAAAGCGTCTAAATTAAGCGTAAAGCATACCTAAAGTTTCCATTACAATACCAACAAATGCAATTTGAAATGGAGCCTCAGACCGAGAGCTCCTGCCTTACCCTGCCTATCCTCTAAGAAAGCTGCCTTAGCGCGTGTGCATGTGAGCTGCTCTCACGTCACTGGATGCTGTTGTCATTGCTGCATAAAATTTTAGGGTTGTGATCCTACAACAACTCTGCTGTGGATGAATACTGTGGTGAGGAGAGAGGCAACCATTTGTTTAAACAGATGTTATCGTGCAGCGTTGCCATATACAGTATCGCTGCTTCAAGTCAGAGGGAAAACAGACTCATCTGGAGACATACTGCATTAACAGATATATAAAAAGTAACAGGCTCTGTCTAGTCTCTTGACAGTTCACATACACATCAAAGCACTCCGCAACCAAAGTAGCTTCAAGAGCCTCATGAAGTTAATATTTAAAGAGGGACAGAGGGCAGCTTTTTCAGACTACTCTAGAAGCCTAGACTAGACCCAGTAAAGACAGCAGCAGCAATGGAAGCAGAGTATGACAGAGCCAGGGGAAGAGAAACAGTGGAGGAGTCACCACAGACTGGGGAAGAGAACTGTTAGTTCAGCGCAGAGGCTTGCAGCACCAGGATCAGCCCACTGCAAGAACACAAATCTGCTCCGATGCAGTCATAATTAATGACTCCCTTTTCTTTGCTGAAGCTTTTTTAAAATATTCCTGGTAAGAATTTCATCTTGAGGAAAAACCTGCAGCTGTACTACATATGATTAGTGATCCACAGTCCCCCAGAGGAAGTCTTCACTTCCAATTCCCTCACCTACCGCCCTAGGACACAATGCCTTCTACTGTGCCTATGAGCAAGACAAACAACCGATAGTAAGATCAGTGCACAGTATGACTCTTCCTGGTATGCCAAGGACAGATTTTAGCAGAACTGAACGGTCGGTCTCTGCAATCCCAGTCATAACATGAGCATCTGCAAAACGCTGCCTACAAGCTGAAGTATGAGTAAAGCCTGTTTTAGCTCCATGAAGCACACGGATCTCAGAACAGGGCTTGCTTACACCTTGCAACACAACTACCTTGAGTGTAGCTATATGAAGAATGCTGCAATCCCTACTTTCACCTGCAACTGTTCCTAATTCTGATGCACTATGGAAACTTGGAGAATATGATGTTGCAGCAAACAGCACAGCACCAAACAGATACCTGCACACAATTGAGGGTGCAGCAGTCAACAGCTGCACTGCAAAGGAACTACAGCCATTTTATCATCAGAAAAAGTTCTGGTAAAAGTGCATGCAGAGCACAGCCCTGAATGCTGCTACAGCTCAGCAGAAGTGTAACTTAGGCAGCAACTCCATCAGCTGCTGATCATCATTACCCTAAGATCAAGTGTATCTCAATTAAACCAACATGAATGAAATGATTTGCATATGCAACTCAAATGACAGCTGCTGTGAAAACAAGTCATTATGATAGAAAAAAATAAACCAGTACCAGGCTTTTAGATCAACAGTGCTACTGAGTAAAAGTATGAGAGTGGTGTAACATTATTCCCATAGAGCTACCAGCCAGTAGCTAAATACAACCACCTTGTTAGGGTTCCTCAGTTACCGCCTTCTCCATCCCCTTCTACTTGTCCTCATCCCAAATTCAATGTCTGTCACTGATCTGCTGGACAGCTTTTAAAACACCGAGATGTGTAATTCAACAGAGCTATTTTTAATTTTTCCCAGAAGACTCATTTCCGACCCTTGAGAAGTTGGTTCATCAAGAACTCTTGGGAACAAGCACACTTCACCTTCAAGAGCAGCTGCCATGATATGCATGGAAGAAGTTTAGCCTTAAAGATGCTTCTAGCAGACCCAAACTAAACCTACAGGTATCCCATCCACCATTACTAGACTCCTCGTTCCCCCTTTCTAATATGCTTCTACTCATAACTACTTTAAAACACATGGGTTGGAGTTAGGTAGCCCTTGGGGGAACACTGTTCCTTTCCTTAGGGAGCTACTGAGCCTGTTTAGGGGAGAAAGAAAGACCAGAGAGCCGTGGCACAGTGCTAGAAGCTTCTTCAAAGCTGCACGGAAAAGCAGAAAGCAGCCAGGCAGGCCTCAGAGGAGGTGGAGAAAACATTTTTGAGATGCAGTCAAGTCAGCTTTCCTGCAGCACAAAATGACTGAATTAATGATAACCAAAGACATCCCTGCAAAGACGGGGGTAGGTGGAGTTATGTTTGTGTCTTCATTATTTACTCCTACTGTGCTATTTGCTTTGAGTTTCAAATTAAGATTCTGGGGTTTATTCCAGTAAGATGAGAGTTTTAAATTGTTCTGGTCTTAGCTCATCTGAGCTAATCTGCCTTCAGAGCCCCATCCAGCTCAGGGTCCACACAGACTCCTTCCACACACTCCCATCCTGCAAGGATCTTCCTTCTCTTTCCAACGCTCCCACAAGTAATCATTCCACTAATTTCTCAACCCAGCTGTCTCAAGAATAGCCACCCATTGTGGTGTCACTCCTATCGGGACATTCAGAAAGGGAAAATTTATTTTGCTAAGCAACTAACTCTCACCTCCACTGCTGCCACAAAACGCTGCAAGTTACTCTTCCTGATACACAAGTTGAGTAGAAGCAACTGAATTCAACCTGGCCATTAAATAAACTGACTTTTCTGGTTCTAATGTAATACGAGCAAAGGAAAACACAACTGTGAAGTAGTGTTTTTCCTCTACCACTTCCAAAGAAAATAGAGATTTTCACAATGGAAAAATGAAACTACTGGAATATTAGGTCTTATTCCTATTGTTCAAGGTCCATAGGCTATGCAACTTGTTCCTGTAAGGCTTAACTATAGCTTGCCTTCTATAAAATTCAGCTTTGAACTCAATTTTTGTTCAAGTTTTATTATTTGAAGAACAACAATCATGAAGATAAAGCTACCAGCAGTACTGCAGCTTTCTACCCTTCCATCAGTGGTGGCAGAACACTGCAATAAATTTGCAGTAACAATTTTCTGGAGAGAAAAGAGAACTCACACAGGCTAGCCTACTCTTTAGCCTGCATTTTTTTCATTTCCAAGTTTTGTGACACTGAAGTAGACGCAATCAGCAGTTGAAACTGTTTTATAACCTGCTATAAAGCACTGCAAAAATGTAACATCCTCCAGCACCACCTGTAGTATAGGCACCTCGACTCCTCAATCCCTTTTGCCAGCGTTGTCAACCAGGTTTGAAATTACAGGCTAGCAAAACAGTAGAAGAGTCGATTACATACTTTGTGTCTTATGATCCTGCATAGGATCAGAAACATACAGCTGGAAGCGTCAAAAGACAGGTCTGACCAAAGATTTTTATTTAGGGAAAACAAAAGCTTTTAAAACCATTAAGAACTTAAGTCAAAATAATTTTTTTATACTAATCCCATCCAAGTTAGTTTCGTATCTTTAACAAAGATACCTTCAATATATTTTAAAATTTCATGTTAAATTGGAATGTATTATGTCTTCCGTTCTTCACAGAAGTGTTTTAAAAATAATTCTATCAGGCTGTCCAGGACTTAAGACAGGACAGACTTCCTACTGTTTTGAACACCTTTTACCCTTCCAACCCTTACTTTCCAGCAACATTTTCTGAGGCAAGAAGAGGCCCTTCAATTCTCTACCTTTCAGAAAGCAAATTCCTCTAGCCATGCCACAGGTCACTAGACTTTCACCAATGAATATCACTGTTTATTTTCCAAACAAATAAGTCAAGTGAAGAAAAGTAAGCCTTTTCAAGATGCCCCTGCCCACAGCTCTCACGGCCACGACATGCTCAGTGTTTAGAATTCAGATCAAACAAGCAGCACAGACTACAAGAGTCAAGTAAGAACAAATTCATCCGACGTGTATTTTCATATAGTTAAGAAATACTGCCAGTGTGAGACACGCAACTACAGACTCACTAATAGCAGTTAGAGACAATAGGTTTCTGTGGATGACAAGAGCTTGTAAAGGATGAAACAAGCCAACCTCGTACCAAGATGTCAAAATCCTAAAACAAGATACAGACTCAGTATTTTGGACAGACTTTGACCCCATGCCTCTCAAGCTTTATTCATTCCCATATATCTGCACAAAACTAAAAGAGTACTTTAAATAATTTGCATTTATATAGCACAGACAGTGAAAAATAAACTGTCCCAACTGATACTAAGATTTAAAATATGGAAACTTAAGTCCAGTATTCTGTTAGCAGCTTTAATTCAAAGCTAACTTTATAACTCTAACAAAGTAAAAAAGAATGATGGAAAGTGTTAATATTAATGACAGGTGTATAAGGACTAATAAATCATTCACGTCAAGGGGCAAATTATCCAACTTGACTCGCTAAAGCAAATTTAGAGCTTCTCAAAAAGTAGCATTTGAATTTCAGTTCTAAGCGATAAAATAATCCTGATAGCTACTGATTCGTAATTATTACGACATATATCCAAAAGAAACCTTGTTCTGATGATTACTCCATTCAAACTTCCAGAGTATTACATATGCTTAATGTCCTACTGCACAATTTTGCAGCAGTAAAAATGTGTGCTACCGCTGCATTTCAGAAGTCAAAATACATGAAGTCCAGGGCTACAATCAAAGTTTTATTTGTTACATGATTAAAGTGAGCCAATTATGATCAAGTTACTCAGCCTAGCACCACAGTTGCTCAAGTACTTTATGACTGCTAGCTCAGAAAGAGGTGGTTGGACTGTAATGAATACTGGGTAACTTGCCTCTGAACTGACTTGTTGCTCTTGGCAACATTTTTAGTGTTAGTATCTTTACTCACCCACTATGCTAGCTATTTATAAAGGCACTAATATTAAAAAAAGCTGCTAAGAGAAATAAAAGACACTTGAGAAGTCTGTTACATAGTATTTGCAGCAAGCTGATTGTGTACCAGGCTTGTTATCAAGCAGCTGGAGATGAGTAATTGAAAAGATTATCATGTTATCATGGCCACAGCATGTCTACTTTCTAAGGTAGCCATTTAGTCCTGACTGCTATTGCTTTGTGTTCATCTGGATATACTGATCAAGTGAGACATCAGAGACTTTGGAATACCTGAATATAGTGGCACATCTTCATGTAAGTATGACATACTTAATTTGAAGACCCCGACTATTAGGGGAAGCAGATGTCCAACAACATAGATATCATCAAAGAAGGAGATGGATTTTAGCCAGCTTGATTAGGCTTTCCTTTATTTAGCGTTAAAAGACAGTTCAGCTGTCTGGAGAAACATGCACGCAGCGATTTCCACACTGCAATACTAAAGCTTGGTAAATATCGGTTTAAAAGAATAATAATAGTTCACAGTCATCAATAGGCTTTAATGTTAGTATGTAAATGCCCACATAAGTAATACGTATAACCACAATGGCTTCTGATAAAAGCTAGGTACAGAAGAGCAGCTTGTCATATATTTACTTACTGTTCTCTATGGTTGGATCATACGAATCAACAAACTGTCCTTCCACAAACTGGATCGTCAGTGAAGATTTTCCTGTAAAGCAAGGAAAAGATTATTTGTATTGCAACAGGACTTCAGGCTGTTAACACTTTACATTTTCTAGTAAGTTAATATTTATGTAAGAGCCAATATGAGCTTTGTATGGTCCATCTGAACCACCTATACACGACAACTGACCTATTTTTAAATCAAATGCCTATTCCTAGTAACTGGGTCTCCTGAACATGCAAAGAAACAATGCAAAAGCTACTTGGCATGGGTTCTGCTTTTGTTTTAACACAGCATAATTTAAATGCCTCCTCCAGTTTAAAATAAATCTAAAAGCAGCAGTGTCCAGTCCTCATAAAACTAAATTTAACAAACTGCTATACTTGGAAGGTTTTTCTCGGGAGAAGCAAGGAAAACTAGAAATAATTTTCAGTCATTGCACAGAACAACTAGGAACGTGGATAAAATTAGCCAAATTTAGTTTGACTAGGAGATTGAACATATTTCCCATGACAAAAGGATGACCTCAAAATTCTTGAGATCAATATACTCTCCTATTAATCCTGTTAATGCAGCACTACAACAGACTGGTGGATGCTGTATTTTAAGCACAGTGATTGAGGGGGCATCACTGGATGTCTTTTGAAAGCAATTAAACTGCAACTTTTGCAGACAACTTAGCGTTTCCAATTTCAGTTATGCTGATCAGATCATACACACACCCCCCATAAAGATGAATGCAAAATGTTGTACTTAGTAGCATACTGAAGAAAACTAATTTAGTCTTGAAAGATTTTATAAGACTCTCAAGGCAAATCGTGTACATTGACCATAAAAAAGCAGCTTTAAAGCTCTGCAACTTAAGACTTTTCAAAGCATTACCAAAGTCTTAACACAATTTCCATTACAACACATCATCTGCATTTGGGAATCTACTAGATCCTATTACATTATGTTTACTGGACAAATACACTCTTATAAAGACTGCCAAGTGCACCAGCAGCTGTTTTTGGACAAGAGTGTATTCTTCATGCTCCTTTACACTCCTCTTATCAGCAAAAAGCACAAACAGAATACAACCTCAAGTTAAAGTTTAGACTCAAGACTATCCTACTCAGTGCAAGACTTCAATGACATTATAAGTAACCATGTTGTGCTTGAACTATATAGTATAAGTATTTTCAGAATTAATTGCTTTGGATAAAGACTGCCCACTTGTAGGGCTCAGGCCATGCTATGTTTATACTTAGCTGTAGAAAAATTTCTCAGCTAAGCATTCCTCCAAAAGATATTAAAAAACAGTTTTCCACTTCAAACCTCCCCATTCTTGCTTCATCACACAAGGCTCTTGACCTGTTTTCATTTGACTTTTTATTACCATCAGCATACTTTGCAAGTTATTTTGTTAAAGACATTGTAAAAAATTGTGAGTCAAATGCAGCACAAGCATGGAAGTGATGCAAGGGAAGTCTGGCTTAATATTTATAGCGACACGTGCATCCAATTCCTTGATTAACTGCAACACTTTCAAGAGTTATTTCTCTGAGAGGAAGGAATAAAATGTTACACAAGCATCATCATACGGGGATTCTCCAACAGCCATAACCCTTAACAACTCACTGCTTTATTTTAACATCACTGCCCAGCTCTGTCATGCTTATCCCTTGCTGTCTCCTGTCAATCATGCATTTATTCATGATACAATGCTAAAAAACCCAAACAAGCCCCAGAAAGGCCAACCAGCACACAAGCTTTTAAGAGCTGCTTTTTCTCAAATCAAGTTCCTAGACACCATTTTCTGATACACCTAACACCACGACTAAAGGTGTCATACGGTGCATGTTTTTACAGAGAACACTGCACTTTAAACTTGCTCCAGCAAGGAGAGAAGGGAGAATAAAAAGCAACTATGCACATTTTAAATCATCCTAATAAGGACAGACTTAGAACTGAGACTATGCATCCCAGCAACTTTCTGAAACTGTGTATTTTGGACATCACTTAGAGAGTGAATGAACTTTCAAGCTGTTTCTTCTTTGGCTATAAGCTTACGAAGTTGCTACCCACAGTTCACAATTCCAGATTCTTTGCCAATACCAGCATATTAAGCACTTTTTCAAACAAAGTTAACTATTCCTATATTAGGCTGTTATATCTTCAAGATAAGAAGAGCTAAGTTAAGCACAGATCATCATTGAACATTTTTCCTCCTAAGAAGGATCCTAAACTAACCAAAAGACTTGACTGCTACCATCTGTCGGTGCTAAGTCTGGAAACCGAATACTAGAAAGAAGTCAGAGCCAACAGAAAATGCTGCATTTTACATCCAGCTGTATTAATTACTGCTTTCCTCCTAACAGTGAAAGAGCAGGAAACAAAAACAGACAAAACCAGTGTTCCAACACTCTCCTCCTAAATTCCTCCAAGCTTTGTGACAAGCCTTCCAGTAATGATGTGTTTGTGATCACAAGAGGATGCCTGCTTTCCTAGATGAGCCACAGGGAAGCTCTCCAGTCTTGGATTCAGCCACACACCTCCTCGGGAGAAGTGCATGCAACAGTATCGCACTAAACCAAGGCAGGAGTAGAGGACTACAGGGACAGGACACACAAGAAATTTAAAACCCAAGTCATTAACACCCACTGCCTTGTCTCAGCCCATGCCCAAGAAGCACAGAGGACCATGTAAACAACAGCTTGGCTTGAACTTTGTCCCACAGGTTTTATTCCAGGCCTTTGACCTATACTAGTGGATAGGGAGGAAAATTAAGTTGACAATTTAGCTCCTATCTCCTATTTCCCCAGAACGATCAGGCAATGTTTTCAGAGAGAATTACAACACAAACGTAATGCCTGTGAGGCAGGGGCCAAGGAACTGCTCGCAACTACATTTACTGACGTGCCAACTCCATCTCAGAGCACTGCAGGGAGGACGACGACGCAGAGAGACACTGCAGTCTAGACATGTGTACACCACAAGCACACTTCAGCCTAAAAGGACGAGAGAGCCTGACACTAGCAGCAAAGACCTGATTAGTTTATTACTCAAGGGTACATACCTCAAAAAAGGCTCAGCTCTAATATGTCCTCATTTGGAACAAATGCCAAGTGTTTTCTGGTTTGCTAAGCCTTCCCTTGTAGCATCCTCTATGCTGGTACTTTTAGTATATCCACTACCCTCAAGTTTTAGGAAAATAAACATCTGTTGAAACCAAAAGGAGAAGTGTCATGAGCAGAAGCAAGGCAAAAGCCTGCTGGAAGCAGTTCACTAAATTGACAGAAAGCTGTGATTTTAAGATGAGAAAGCATTTTCAAAATCTTGCTGGAGAAGATTATGGTTTAACCTTTTGACTCTGTTTAGAATGAGAGCTTAACACGACTAAGAAGAAATAAACGGATCAAATAAGGGCAATGCTGGAGCAGGCAATGGGATGACTCCTCCAGCTGTACTTGCTGTGGTAACTCAAAGTAGCAGATAGTCTATGGCAGAGGAACTGTACGCAAAATCTTCCAAGTCCACCAAGCCTCCCTCTCCCTGGAGGAACAGGACAGGAAGTACTGGCTGGCAGGAATGGATTTTACAAGCATTTAGAAAGAGTCCCAGGTGGCCAAAAGCTCGGCTCAAGTTGTCCAGAAGTACCCAAAAGGTATTTGCATATGCAATTTTGTATTTATGATAATATGCGGGAGTGCTAAAGAAAAGAGTTTTCCACTGTCAAAACAGAAAAGGAACAGGTTTTCAGACAGAAAAACATTTCAAAAAATAAAGCTTTCATATTTCTGTTCATACAATAGAAGACTTGCTACACAAAGCAGAACGTCGCATAAACACTCTGACTAGTGCAGTCACAGCACATCAGTTTCAAATGCCACTGCAATTGTCAAGGCAAAACAATTGCCAAATCGAGTTTTTACTCATCATTTTACTTCTTGGACAAGATCTGTGGTATTTAATCTAGCCTTAAAATTCAAGCTTTACAACACTAGGCAGTTGACCAAGAAGATGAGTAACCGAGCATGGGTGGGCTCACGAACAGCTGGCCTCCCTGAAGCGGCCATGCCTCCTCTTCAGTGCACTACCACCTGCCTGCCGTCCCCGGCCCACATCCTTATTCTCCTTGCAACAGGCAGAGGAATAAGCCCGGATGAAATTCTCATCTGCAGCCAACTGCCCCCGCCCCCGCCCCCCCCCCCCAAAGCCAGGAGATAGAAATGATGCAACTGGCCAGCGAGTAAGTCAAACAACAGCTCCACAAGCAAGGCATTGTGCAAGCCTGAATCCGCAGCTGCCCTCTAACATGGCATCTCCACGATGACAGCCACTGGCAGCACAGTGCAGTTTATCTCAACAGGAAGAATTTCTCAATACTTGAAAGCATCTGCACAAGCAATCAGTAAACAGTTTGACGGGGTCAAGAACAACCACCACTGAAGAGCTGCAATTCTCCATTCTGTTGGAATTTTAGATGCAGTTTCTTTAACCCATCTTTTTCTATTAAAACACCCACTTATGAACCCTGCTTGATTATTAAACACTCAAGAACTGGCAGCACCTAATCCCACCCTTCCACAAGCCTAGCATCTTACCTAAGCTCACCTCTACATAGATCTACTCAGACTTACCTCAGAACAAACTACTTTAGGCTTTGTCACAAAAGGGTTCAAGAACTTTCATAAGGAAATGCTGTCAGTCATATCAAATTAGGTAAGATTACTGTACCCAACTCTCAGTATCTCACACACAGCTATGCTCAACTTACCACACTTCACAGAGATGAAACTTTCATACTGAAAGCTACGCTCAATTTAACTTTGATGCTGGGATCTTCATATTCTTTAATTCAGAATACCAAGATGCACAAAATGGAGACCCCAGCATTTCCATAGTGCAGATTATCCGTTTGTCCTCAGAGCACAGAAAGGGACTGAACGACTTCCTGGAGCAGATGGAGGTTTAACTGGGTAGCAAAGGGAATTAGAGCATCACTCTTTTAACAAAAATCTTTTCACAAGATAGTAGATCTCAGAAACCATCACTAGCTCATCATTCATCTCAGGCTTCATCATTAGCAACTTTCTATGGTTAATCAAGGTTTTTTTCCCCCAGGTATAATTATGGTTATGTAGCTGCTATTTTGCTGACCATTGCTGTGTAGCTCGGTGAATTATTCTAGTGACTATAAAAATGATGCATCTGGGTCAATAAGGAATTCTGTTTCTAAATCTCTGGAGACAGCGATGCAATAAACAGTTTCTGTTTTACTTAGACGCAACTTAATTCTACTATTAAGACTTCTAATCACGAGGAATTATCATGTATAAATTAAACATCCACTTTGATCCATAGTTTTACCTAATTTGTAGTGATTTCCTTGCAACATCAACATAATGGTACCAGGATTAAAAAATTATTTTCTGATGCTTACAGAGAAAACTTTTGCCGACACACAGCTTAATTGGTGCACTTGCTCATACAATACTCACGACTGATTTGCAACTGGAAAGAGTGGTGGCACTCATCTCTTAAAGTGCTGTCTCAGCTTTCTGAAGGACAGACTAAAGGGTCTGCCCTTACAATCCTGGAACGGCAAAAGTTGAGGACCTCAATGAGCCATCTTTTGGTAATGTAATGAGGAACCTCAAGAACACAAGAGACCTTCATGACAAACCAAACAGTGGATCCACATTTCAGGACAACACAAGCTCTTTTTCAACTTCTATGGCATTCCATCCCACTGCTATAACTGTTCCCTGCACAGAGAAAAAAAAAAAAAAAAAAAAAAAGACATATGCTTGTTTCCCTTCCTTCTGCATTGCGCAGTCTTCTTGACGTTTATCAAAGGTATTCCTCTGCAAGCCAGATGAAATCTGAGGCAGTCATTTAGACTGGCAGTAGATGGCTTCCATCACTTTTTTCAGATTCCAAAGCAGTCGGTCAAACTCAAAAGCATACCTGCAGGCCCTTGCTAGGTTGGCAGCCATAAGCCTTCAAAACACAAACCACAAGTCCTAATAATGCTATCTAGATCGTATTTTCTGTAAGGAAAGCAAGAAGAGAGCATGTGCTTTATTCCCCGATAGGTTAACAACATGCCTGCTCCATCCTGCAACAGTGCTCATGCCTCAATATTCACTTACACTTTCTTGCAGTGTATTAGATGTCCAGGCAAGTATGTAGCGAAAAATTCTATCCTTTCCCTCCAACAGCTCAGTTCCCACTTAAGGTGTCCATTTTGTCTCCATTTAAGTCAGTAACCTCAGCAAAGGATTGTCAGAAGATGTTTTAGTTATTTTAGGGCACAGTCCAGTTACCTCTTCTGGCAGAAAAGGAGTGCCACTGTTTGCCCGATATTTCCCTTTTAATGAGGTAAACCAACTGTAATTCCTGTATTTATTATCAGTTGTCAAAGATGGAAAAGCTGTCACAAGGCTTAAAGCAGTCCAAAAAACTTCTGTGGCATACATCTCACCTGGCTGTGGTATAGGTGCACAGACGGCCGCATCCAAGATGCTTTAAATAGGTCAGGGGAACAGCATCCTGGGGTCTCCTAACTACAAAGGAAATTCAGACATTCATACTCCAGGCAGTCAAACAATACTGTTCTGATAAACGCCACCTTCCGCATTCCCTTCAGAAACCGCATCCTGCAGCACCTTCCCACCTCCCCTCCTCACAGCACTACACCTAAAATATCTCAGGCAGCGGCAGAAATACAGAAGCAACTTGACTTACCAGGCATGTGCTGCTAGCCTAATTAGCAAATGTATTCCTAAACTGAAAGTTACGCAGCACAGCTTGATATACCTTACTTCTGTCCTCATTTTGGCTGGGATAGAGTTAATTTTCTTCCTAGTAGCTGGTAGTGCTGTGCTTTGGATTTAGGATGAGAATAATATTCATAACACACTGATGTTTTAGTTGTTGCTGAGCAGTACTTACACCAACTCAAGGACTTCTCAGCTTCTCATGCTGTTCTTCCAGCAAGGAACCTGGGGGTGCACAAGAAGCTGGGAGGGGACACAGCCAGGACAGCTGACCCAAACTGGCCAAAGGGATATTCTGTACCATACAACGTGCTGAACAATAAAACTGGGGGGAGTTGGCCAGGGACTGGCAGTCCGCTGCTCAGGGACTGGCTTGGCACCTGTCAGCAGGTGGTAAGCAATTAAATGCATCGTGCATCACTTGTTTTGTATATTCTTTTATCATTATTATTATTATTTTCCCTTCCTTTTCTGTCTTATTAAACTGTCTTTATCTCAACCCACAAGTTTTACCCTTTTTTCCCCCCAATTCTCTCCCCTATCCCACTGTGGGGGAGGGAGTGCATGAACAGCTGTGTGGTGTTTATCTGCCTGCTGGGTTAAATCACAACTTCTAAAGGGAAGCTTATTAACCTTAAACATCAGACCCTAATGTTTCAGTTTACGACACACTTAAAGGGAAAGAGCCTGAACTTTGTACTCATTTCCCCCAAAGAGGGAAAACTCAACCCGTACTGCTGGGTAGAAGCCAAGTCCTCTCTCCCTGTGCACACACTTCAAGCAGCTAATTAGGTATCCGAATAAACTTGACCTTTCCTTGGATCATCGGGTATGTACAACATTAAATGTCTTTGAAAGATACTTTTAGTAACTGTCATTGTTTCAGCATTATACCAGATTTAAACGCTATGTCATTAGAAATAAAAACGTCTATCTCTTGCTTTAACACATTTCATGCATTCCCCCTTTTCCAACTTCAAGGTTTTTGTTTCCACACAAAGGAATGAATCCCAAACTCCCAGTCAGCTCGCTCTTAACGCAAAAGATCAGTGGGGTATACAACTTAAACTACCTTTCTGCAAGCCAGAAATGTCAGGACTAGCAGGTTTTAGCACTTCTTCAAGAAAGATGTGGGTCTTTCCAACTGCAGATACCAGCACCAGTTCTCCATCCACTGCACAGACACTGCCTTGACTGCACTTCCAGCACAGTTGAATTTAACAGCAGAAGTCACTGAACTCTACTCTATGCACAACACAGGGGATAAAGCTGCTTAAGTTTACCAGGGGTTTGCAGCCATTACCTTCCTTTGTTGATTTCTACACAACTGGCTGAAGTTAACACCAGCCACTAAGTTACATGCTACTGACCGCCCATTAAAGCAGCGTGCCATCAAACAAGCCAAAGTGCAGAGATAAAAATTAGGATTTAAAAAATATTTCTATTAGAAAACTCCTCTTCCTTTCACTGCAAATCTCACTTGTGTTTTTAGACCACCTGATCTACACCGGTAGCAAAGAAAGTTTTAATAGCACAGAACCCTTACCAAGATGGAAGACCTCAGTCTTTCAGCAGATCAGTACTTTTTCACTAAAACACAGGGTCTTCTAAGGATCTTTCGGAGGACCGGAGCCATAGCATTCATTGTTGCCAATGCCGTGGCCACCATACCTCATCATTGCTTACAACCACCATGAAGCAGAGGGCTAACTCTCTGAAAAAAATCTGTGAAATTTTCCTGCCATCATTTTAAACAGGCAAGTCTAGGAGATCTGAAATGAGCTGAAATGGTGAGGAATGGACCCTCTTGGCAGTATTACTGAAATACGTATGACCTCAGGGCCTCAAGGGTATTCTTGGAATTGAAGGAAAAACAGTAAGAGATCATAGAATGGTTTGGGTTAGAAGGGACTTTGGAGATCATCTAGTTCCAGCCCCCTTGCCATGGAGGGGGACAGCTGCATTTCTGTCTTGTAGGATGACAGAAGGCAAGTACCTAACAAGACACTAATGGTAATATCCCCTCTCTAGGTAACATCACCCAAGCAAATAATGTGATTATATAACCAGCAACTATAGCTAAGAAATTTCAGCCTTACTCTGAGGGAAGGTCCACAGAGCTCTTCACCAACTTGAAGCAAAAGCTGGAAGATGCTGATCTGTCCCAACAAAGGCAGGCTACTTTTACAACATACTAAACATATATAAAAATCTAACTGCATAATGTTTGCTAGAAGATCTTAGGAACAAAAGACTGCTACAGCCTGCAGTAGTATGTGTGACTATGAAACGGTCAGTCAATGTAAAAGGCTCTTTGTGTCTCCATTGATGGTCCAAAGTCTGATGAACCCAATATCAACAAATGCCAGCAATGCACGTGGCAGCCAAAACCTGACTTCCACGGAAAGAGTACTGCTACTGGCATTCAGCATCAGCACACAGTGCTATTTGCCTGCTGTGACCTAGACCAGTAAGGTTCCCAAGGCTCCATGAAGCATCAGGAAGACAAACATGTCTTAGCACAAAACAGAGGTCGTGGTCTTTAGGGATACTGACACAGATTAGCATCGACTCTCCCTTTCACCAGTGGAGCAGGATATCGTCAAGTCCATCACACCTCTGTCAACAGATGCACAGGTAGACACTCAGACAGTCATTAATCAAGACCATGCAGTTGAGCCTTGATCACTTTAATCCTCCTGTGCCAGCACAAGGCTGCTGTGGATCTATCCGCAACCATACCAACATAAAAAACAGTGTGCCTGAACTGTACCTTCCTGCACAAAAACCTGTCTTCCCCCATCAGATTCAGACCAACTTTTGATAAATTACTGCTGCCTCTCCTCCAATTAAATTCTTCATCTTCTCTGAATTAACTTTATAGGCATCTTCCACATTCCTTCTGTTTAAATGCGAAGTTCCTCCCCTCTACTAATCAGGGTTGAAGAAGGCCAGAATCTGTTAAATGCCGTCTTCATACAGCTGGAGTTAGTCATTAAACCCTCCCCACTAACACTGATTGCAGGCTGCCTTCATTTACATACCCAATCAATGTAACAGAGTAGCCTCTGAATACAGAGAACAATGCGTTAACAGTAAGGAAGGCTCAAAGTAGTAATATACTAAAATCACAGCATGACAGACATCAGTAAGACATCAAGTGGGGGGACACACAGGACATGACACGACACGGACAAAACACCAAGACTGTTGTAAGGACAACTCCATGCAGAGTACCAGAAGAATCATTAAAGCTTCCAACCTTGGGAAATTTTAAGGGAAATTAAGACAAAGATCCATCAGATATGACATAATTGATTTTGCCACAGGGCAGAGAAGATAGAATTGTTTGCTACAGCATACTATAAAGTTCTTGTCTGTTATGACAGCCAGCTGGCTTTCTTACCTTCCTAACCAGTGTGTATTCATCCACTCGTTCACAAGGTACTTCAAATTAAGAGTTTTTGAGTAGGAATCTGGTCTATTCTCAGTTTTTTATACTATCTACTACAAAAAGGTCACAGTACAGAACTCTGATCTTTGCAAGGAAGAACAACAACAACAAAACTACAAAAAATTGGAAAAACACCCCACCCCACTCCCACTCTCCCTTAACCACTCAAAAATATCTCAGGGAGGTGACTAAGGATGACACTTGCAATCCAACATTGAACTATTTTTTTCCATTTAGAGTGTCTTTCACAAGTGCCTTCCAGCCAATCCAGCTCCAGCACCTGCAGAAGCACTTGCCAGTGTAAGCTGGATTCTTCACTTCAGCACTGCGCTAACACAACCCTACAACCTGGGACCATGAGTTCAATATCAAGTTGCAGTTTAAGGCAACATAAATTCAGGCCAACCTTCAAGCGACAGGGCAGTATATTGTACTTGTCTGCTGTACATGTGTCTGCATATAAATGCAAATAAAGCTCTCAAAGCGCAACAGTGATTATTACTGTTATTATCCAGTTGGATTGCAGGTTAGTCCAGCAAATCTTAAATTCTAGTCTGTTTGAAACAGTACATAAGAAATTAAGTACATCACATCCACTTGGCAGAAATGGATAAAATATTAACTATTACAGGCAAACAGGCCAAGGGCCAAGATTTACTGCAGGTACAGCAAAGATTTTTGGAAGCTGCTTACTTCCTTAGCCAGGCTATTTGGGAAATAACCCACACCTTAATTTTTGTATTCACACTTCCATGCTGTAAGAACTGGAGAGGCATGGCCCAACTTTCCCCACAACAAGCTGCCCTTAAAACTTAGGTCCATACACCCCTTCTCGCACTGTCCCTTTTTCTCCTTGCCAACCTCCACCTCTAAATCCTTTCAGCCTTTGGGATGTACGTACAGACCATGCCCATAAAGCAGCTGGAGGCCAAAATAATGGGATGTTCATACGATTATCTTCAGTCTCACCACTAGCTATAAACTGTATAAGAGAGAATGGCTTTTTAAGATCACAATCTTTTTGCCTGGAAACACAAAGAGAGAAGGCATAATCTTATTTATCTGCACTACCACTAACTTACACCTGTTCATAGTGGTTGGTTGTGACAGAAGTACAACCCAATGCTAGGCTTAGGAACACCATTCAAGACACTAATCTAGAAGAAATTTCAACAAACTAGGCATTGCAACAGCTCTGGAAGTTTCACTTTAACTCTCCCTCTGTCCTATCACCACACTTTGGGGGTGAAGCGTGCAGCTGAGGAAGGACAAGCAGAAATGGTTTAGGTATCATAAGACTCCTTGATACACTCTATAAAGAACGAACATGATTTTGAAACATTCAGATAACTTCCTATTCTTCCTAGCTTTACTGTTCAGAAAAACTTGAATTACCTTACATTTAAACAATTTTTAGTTACATTTTGCAACTACAAAAGGTTTATCAAAAGTTTTGACAACCTTTCTCTCCAAACATGAAAAGAAAATTAAAATAGCACAACTAAACCTTCCTTTAGATTTTATTCACCAGTGTCAAACCACACAGATGAAGCAGAACAGCTATTAGAAATGGACATTTCCAAGAAAGAAATGCAGAAGAAGGTACTGCAGCAAACTAAGAAACACAGTGCTTGTTTATATGCATGTTTCAAAGCAGAACTTCCAGTTTTAATTAAAAAAATGCTAATTTTGAAACAGATTTTAGAGCACCACAAATTTCTTATTAATGGAGGATGAAGACTTAAAGCAAAATACACTTTACTGCATTAATGTCAAGTGCTTGATTGTTTTGACAGTTTGTAGGACAGATTTAATAGAGTTTTCCTACATATTATGCATCCCAGCTCTTTTGCATATAGCAAGAGTACCTTTAAAGGAGGTTGTACATATTGAATGAAGTTTTGGCAATACAATCTGACAAGTTGTTGAAGCTAGACAGATGTATCCCACCAACTCAGGAGACAATGTTGTCAAGAGATGCTTTCATATCATAATTTCATATTACACTTGCACATGTTCACACCCACACACTGAAGACCACTTATGTATTCCCTCTTTTTCCAAACTAAAATTTATTTAACTCAATAACCCACAGAACACAAATAACTAGCTAAGATTAGTCGTGCATGCTGTTCTGGTTCATGTAATCAAAAATAACTAAGAATACTGCTAACCATTCCAGAAATATTAACTCCTCATTCTCTAAGACTTCAATGCAATAATGAAAAAGAGAGAGCTGAAAGGAACCTTCACTGTTTAAAGCATAATCTATCAGGGAATCTTACTTTCTTCAGTTCATGTCTATTAAATATAGAAGCACTGCAGCTCTTCTAAACAAGTCATCTGAGTATTACACATTAGGGTCTTTTGCTCCTTAAAAGGCCTTCAGAAATCATTCACTTAAGTCTTATGCCTCAAAAGATTAAACTTTGGCCATTATCCACAAACTATTAAGTATTTCACCCAAATGAAACTGCTGTAAATTTCCTCCTCATGTTCTCATCATAAGTTCTCTAATTC
Organism: Falco naumanni; assembly: GCF_017639655.2. NCBI lineage: Eukaryota > Metazoa > Chordata > Aves > Falconiformes > Falconidae > Falco > Falco naumanni. The sequence continues at coordinate 55,455,238 of NC_054057.1, read as the reverse complement.
ATGTAAGAAGTCTCATAAGAAATTCCAAGTTGATCTCCCTTTTGCAGGAGCCCCCAAGGCTCAAGCTATTCTTTGCTTGTTCTATCTTCATCTTAACTGGCAGGCACGTCATGCTTGATAATCCAAAATCCGCACATTGAGAACTGGATCATCTGTTTATAACACTACTTTTTTCACACCACTGCCTCATCCTGCACCCTTCACACAACTACACTGAAAATTTTTATTGTACAGTGTTCAAAGCACATATGGTAAACTGAGGAAGAACCACTGCATCTACACAGGTTAAGTAGTTGTGAATCATCTCTATGCCGCAAAGTGTCAATAAATACTTACAATTAAACGAGGAGTCAACCAGGTTGAGGAGTCAACTGGTATTTTCAGGAAACAGGTATTTTGTAGGGTACCTTAGTAAACGCTAAAGATTACTCTGAAAAGCAACATAGCCTTCAGATTTGTTCCCACTGGTTTTCCAAGTAGGGAGTCAATCAGTGATTCCAAATGCCTCCCACTTTGCTGTACAGTTATACAGGTTGTAGCAAGGTGAGTGTTGGTGTCTCTTACGAAGTAACAAGAAACAGGACGCAAGGAAATGGCCTCAAGTTGCATCAGGGGAGATTTAGGTTGCATATTAGGAAAAATGTCTTCACTTGTTTAAAGGGCTGTCAAGTATTGGAACAGGCTGCCCAGGGAAGCGGCTGAGTCACCATCCCTGGAGGTGTTTAAAAGACATGTAGATGTGGTACCTGGGGACATGGTTTAGTGGTGGACTTGGCAGTGTCAGGTTTCAATTTGGAATCAATGATCTTAAAGGTCTTTTTCAATCTAAATGATTCTACAGTACTGTGATTTCAGCCTGGAGCTTTGGCTTTGATCCACTGCAGCACCTTTACTACCAAGGTGTTTCCAGAAAATTCCAGATCATATCACTTAAAGGATCATCTGATTTTGAAGACTTCAGAACAAGTTTAGATTTACCCCAGGTCAAATACCTTACTTTTCCTAGATTCTGCATGAAATGATTAGATTTGACTAAGGAAGGTTATTTAAATAAGAATCTCGAAAAACTTGATTTCTTCATGCTTCCCTAATGCACACTTCACGACCTTTACAAGGCTATCTTTTTCCATCAAGAGAACTACTTTGGTTCAAAAGGCCCGCTGTTGAAAGTTTACTAAAAAGCATTCACGCTTATCTAGAGTAGCAGAGGAAAAAAAAAAATTAGAGATGTGGTTTCATAACAGGTCTGACTAAAGCGAAGTCTGCTCGGCCACGAAGAGCCAACTCCACCCTCCCCCAAACAGCTCATGCTCCTGACCCCATTCCCTCTGTCAGTCGCACTTGCAGAGCCAACCAGCTGAACGACACGAAAACTCTTCCTTCTGGTTTCTTCACTTTTCAAAGAAATCAATCCCTTGAGCTGATGACCAGGCTTCCAGCATGCCAGTGCCAGCACCCGGGTGGGGGCTAGACAGCAGAACCTCCAGCCACGGTGCAGGATCAGCTCCACTTGTGGCAAGGGAAGCCTCACCCTAGATGGTGAATTTGCATCTACCTTCATTACATGGCAATTAAACCCAAAAGTGGCAGGGATGCTTCTTATGAAAAGCTGCACCTGAAAGACCGTTTCAGCACTTCATTCAAAAACTGCCTCAGTTTACTTCCTTGTTGCAAGTTCAACATGAGCACATTTTCCCCCAGAAAACAATTCAGCACCCACTGTACTTCGTATTTCTCAAGAAGGAAATACAGCCTTTAATGGCCCATATTCATATACTTTTGGTAAACTTAATAATCATAAATCTCGTTAAGAGGCCTACCAGGCAACACACAACACTGACTTAGTCCACCTTCTTCCCTTTTTCCCCATCCAATATACCCTTACTTGCAGATAGCTGCCATTGGTGTGCAAGAACCGTATAGGAAAGCAGATGCCCTGACCAGGACTGGCAGAGAGAAAAATTTAAGCACCACCACCTCCCAAGCCCAGGAAGCACATTTTAGTTTCTCACCATTATCAAATTCACAACAAATTCAGCATTCACTTCAAATGCAGGCCTTGGAAAACAAAAGGAAGCTTCTCAATTCTTTCAGGAGACAGGTCCACAACTGACAAGGGCAGCTTCACATACGTACCATGCTCCATCTCTGCAGCTTCCAATCTAGAATAATTTGAGATGACACCAAGCCATTTTGACTCATGCAGGATTCGCAGAGCTTGAGTGCATTATGAACATCCCACAGAGAAGCTGTTTCGATTTAGGACTGAATACACAATTAAGTTAGGCAGTTTTTAAAATATGCCCTTGAAAGTCACCTTCAGGAAAGCTACAGGAAATTAATCGCAATCAGTAGTTTATCACATTGTAGCCTGCTCTTCTAATCCCAAGTGTGTGGTTATGCTGTTTCCACAGCAGTGTGTACTGCAGAGGTGGTTGGTTTACCCAGAACCTACACTTAAGGCAGCGTAGTGTATCTAAATGAAGAACTTCAAGTTTATATTGCTTATAAATTACAGGATCTACATTTCATTTGGTTTCTCCTGTCGATGTTAACTCTAAGTTGAGTAATCAAATACCAAAACACTCAAATATGCAAGCAAAACCTGTAAGCGTTACCGTTAAGATAAATCAGAGTAGGCACTTTAAGAGTTAATGCTGGAACAGTGTCCTCAAATAACCCAACTGTGGCTTGATATTACAGCTGAACATGCTGCCTCTAGTGCTTCCAGCTACTGCTATCAAATGCGCTGTAGCAACTTTCACTGTTGAACGGCTAGTAGTCAGTCACACTGAAATGCAATTAAAGCTGGCATTTCCAGCCTCATTTCAGTCCCCTGGTAGCTGCAACCTTTCCTTTTAGCAGCAATGCTGCAGCCCAGCACAGCAAATGCAGTCCTAACGAGAGAATTGCTGTGAAAATAATCTTGGCACTTATTAGGGAACTCGGCAAAATTGTAACCTTAGGTATCAGCTGGATCCTGAACCACTCCATTTTCCTGTTAAATCTCAGGCTTTCCAATGCTGCGGACACAACCAATTCCGTAAATCAAATTACAGCACACAACAGCAGTAATTTCTCCCTTCCTTCTCTCTTGACATTTACACGGGCAATTTATTGCCTGCTAAAATTACCACTTCCCTCCGTCCAATATCAAAGGGATACCTCCTCAGGGCGGCATACTACTGTGCGAACAGATGCCATCTTTCAGAAGCTAAAAGCAAAGCCTCGTCTCCAATTTACAATACAGACATGCCAATACTCAAATAACTCATGTTTCTGAAAACAGTAACTATGCTTTGTCCTCACAATTATTCTTACTATTTACAGGTAGGTATTAAAGGTACTACTTTTTCTGCCTTTCTTGCTTTTATGCAAAGTGGAGGGAGGGAGACTGTTCTTTAGCTTAATACTATCACCTGGAAGCCTTTACTATAAATCTAACCTTGACAGATGATTTTGTTCCATCATAGGGTTTTTGCTACCTGCATGCCACAGACCATGACTACTTCAGCCCGCAGTATGGACTGCTCTCCACCTACACAAAAAAGTTGATGTATTTAGCTGGGGAAGAAAACAGGTAAGTCACCATTAACTTAACTGGATTTCCCCCTCAGAGCTATAAATTGACCAGGAGCGCATCTTCAGATCACCAGTCCAAGTGTGTAAAATTCAAAAGAGAATTCAGATTTCTGCAAGTATATCTGTAATACCAGCCACACAAGTTATCTGAACAGCAAGAAACTAATCAGGCTGAGATAGTGGCCTACGAATGAAGCAGCTGATCCAAACACCACCTCCCTGCTTATGTTAAATCCCTTAATTCAATATGATACAGAGAATCCTAGTAATAAGCTACTTTAAAAGATGAACTAAGAAACCTCTTCTGTCATACAGGCATCTGTGGTCTGAAATTACTTATTTCTTCTATAAACTAAAAGAACGTAACTGAGCGCAAAGCATTTTGGACAACTATATGCTGCTTTTTAGAGTGGCTGTTACTCTGAAGACATTCAGAAAATCTTAAGTTTTGCTTAATTTATTTTCATGCAAATCTATTACTTCCAATTATATTTGGGATATATTACATTATGACCAGGGTACAAGTATGAAGATTCTTTTTAGTGAAGGCAGTAACTTTGTTAAAATTTTATGCTTGGTCATGCGCAAGACAGATCTCCCCTGTCACCACATCAAATCGCGAGTAGCTGGTTCACTCTGGTCACTCAGCAAACAACAATCGAAGTCAAGTTCCTTCCATCGTGAAACTATCAGATTTTGGGATGAAATCCATCTGATTTCTACCCAGCACCTCACAGAGACAACCACACTTCCATAATGGAACTTAACTTTCTTAGACCAATTTAAGCCTGAGCAAAACCCAAAGGAGACATACTTGTAGCATCATGCCACAACCTGTATGCTACATCCACACATAATTGGCCTTGCTCACCGAAACACAAGTCCCAAAGTTCCTGGCAAGTACTTTGTCTGCATTTCAGAAAGTATATCTGCCTGGGAATTCATGAGGCTTCCACTGTGATCTCTCCCATCAGCAAATACCAGTTTCACATATGAAAGGGCTGATGGTGGTGTTGAAAGATAGAGGGAGTGTATTCAAACAAGCAGACTCCTGAATTTTCTGTTCCGAGAACTATTATATCAGAATACCACTCCCAACCTATAGTCTATCTGACAACAACACTGGGATAAGAATAAAATTTAATGTAAGAAACATGGGCTTAGCATGGAGCTAGTACAAGATTCAGACTCCGTTTCACCAGTCCCCATGGAGGACGTGTCTGGCCATTACTATATTTGCTCATAACCTGAAGGATCCGCAAAATTGTTGAATCATCAACTGTAGGGAACAGCTCACTGCTTGAAATATGTCATCAAACTTGACTGAAAGAGACATGGGGAAAAAAAAAGCTTGCTATTTTCTGATTAGCTTCATCTCAAACACCATACAAATTCCAAGGAGAGCACGCAACTCCACAGAGCAGGTCACCTAAGCATTTATGCTAACCTATAAAACTGTAAACGTTTTACAACTTACCAGAGTTCGCCTCCCTCATTCCAGGGTCAAGATTAATGTTAATGGCAAAGCAATGTAGCTTCCTACTTGTAGAAGGAAATTTAGAAAACATTTCCTTCCAGTCCTTCAGATTTTGGAATTATTCCCCACCTCAATGAACATTTAGCTCTGTTGAGATGTTGCATTTTCCCCAGAAGAAATGCTCTTCATTTTCTGCTACCCAAAAGCTTGTCCTAAGAAGAGATTAGATCCTTTCTTACTCAGAGTTCAAATAATATTCTTGCCATCGTAATACAGACTTACTCAAAAGCTTCTCTGAAGCCAAACTAAGTCACTACCCTCCCAGACTTTAGGAGGCATACTTGGATAAGCAGGGGACTCAACCTAAATCTCACAGTTTAACTTTCTTGTTTTTCTAACAGCTTTACAACATGGAAGCAAGACTCCAATGACCCGTTTCTACTGCTTGAACTTTTATATAAGTATCTGCCTAGAAGTTTAATGTTCCTGTATTATAAGAAGAGTAACTTCGCAGTTTTAAAATGCAAGATTTTTACCTAAGAGGGAATTGTCAAGGGCAATGAAAGGAAAACTACAGTGAACCAGAATTTTTTTCTGTTCTTAATTCCATGTTCATACAACTTGTAGCTGATCTAACAAAATTGATCATGTCCCATCAAGCCCAATACCACGCTAGTGTCTGACAACTTTAGCTGAAGAAGATTAGCAGTACGTAGTAATAGATATTAGGTAACTTTTTGCCCATCCTTTCCATATGAATACCATTGCTCAAAACATCACCGACCAGGTTAAGAAAACTGTACTATTTCTTCTGGTTTTCCTCAATGGAGTATAGACCCTACTATCATCTGAGTTTCCCACTGCTGCCTGCCATTGCCAACAGATAAAAGACCAAAGCACAGCAGCACACCCAGTCCCCATCACAGACTTCTAAAGGACAGAATTTCAGGCATTCTTCCTTCCCGCTTACGCTGCCCATTGCTTGTTTTCACCAGAGCTCAAAAAAACCCAAACACATAACACACAAGATACACAACAAAACTGACTACAAGAAGTGATGTCAAATACACTATGCAAACTGATCAATCTACTACTCACTGTTCCCTTCAGGGATAAGACAAATTCATCATCCTTTTTACAGCATGCTGTCTCAAATTCAGGCTGCAGTTACATGCAACATCTAAGAAACAGTTCTGCCTATATATCCTATTGTTTTGATCCTTAGAAAAGCTTTTTTTTGGGGGGTTCTTGCTGCTGAGTGCATAAGAAAGATTACTGATTTAGTCACTACTTTAATGTAAAACCCCCTTTTATAGAAGCAGTGTCTCTCTGTAGCATCTTTTTTTGTTTCCCCAACCGCACATTACCTTCGACATCGATCTACGCTTTTAACTTTGATCGATGAGGATAGCTGTGCTACAGCTTACTCCCCTCTGCTTTAAGAACCCGAACGTCGAAAGCGCTGAAGCTGTTTTCCATCAAACACAGCAAATGCGGGAGGAGAAAGGATTACAGGTGTGGGCAGCTACAGAACAAAACCCCCATCAGCTACTCCAGCCCGGTGCTGGACGCTTCCAGGAAGTTCTTCGCCATCGCTTGGCCCCGCCGGGCTGCCCCAGCGGCGCCGTGCGGAGCCAGGCGGTGCCGCGCCGGGACACGCCGCAGGGCCGGTGAGAGCCCAGGGCCGTCGCCGCGGCTGTGAGGGGCTTCTACGGAGCGGTGGGAGCCTAAACAAACGGGCAACGGGGCAACCAACCGGGCCGCCCCTCGGCGCTTCCGAGCCGGCTCTAAACCCCGCGCAGGGGCGCGTCCGGAGGGCGCTGGGTCACGGCTCCCCTGAGCCAGCGTGCCCGCATCCCCCAGCGGTCCCGCGGCCGGCGAGCCCCCTCCCGGGGCGGCGGCAGCGCTGCCAGCACCCACCGCCTCCCGCCGCCCCGGGCCGCTCCGCAGGGTACGGCCCTCGGGGCAGGCGCGGCCCGGCCGGCAGCGGGGCGCGAAACTTCCTCTGAAGGGCACGGCGGCCCCGCAGCCCCGGGCCCGCAGCGCGCTGCGGCGCCGCCATGGCGGGGCCCGCCCGCCCGCCGCGGCTGCGCGCTCCCGGCGGCGGGAAGCGGCCCTCCCTCCCCTCCCCGCCCCGCCGCCGCTGCACCTGCTGCCGCGGGGGAGGGCGATGCGGCGGAGGCCGCCGGGCCGGGCCGCGCTTCCCCGCGGGCGGAGGGGCGCTGCGGAGCCCGGGACGGCCCGTCCGCACCAAAGGGGGGGGGGGGGGGAAGCGCCGCACCTCAGCCCCAACGGCCCGCCACCCCCCCCGCCCCCCTCACGGCGGCGCCCCGCGCTCACCCACGCTCCGGTAGCCCAGGATCGCGATCTTGCGGGACTTGGACGGCGGCATCTTCTCCCCGCCCGGCTCCGAACCACATCAAGGGCGGCGGCAGCGGTCGCGGTGGTGGAGGCGGCGGCGGGCGGCGGGCGGCTGACGGGGAGCGGGGCGCGCCGCCAGCGACATGCGGCGGGGGGAGGAGGGGGAGGGGCGGCGGAGCGGCGGGCCGACCGCACGGGACCCGCGGCGCCTGGCAGCAGCGGCGGCGCCCGCCCCACGTGACCGCCGGGCTCGCCAGCCCCTCACGTACCTGTGCGTCACGCGTCACAGGCCAGAGCGGCGACCTCGCCGCCGCTGGGAGCCGGCGCCAGGCGCCGCGAAGGGAAAAACTCTCTGCGTCATGCCTTGCCGCCCCCCCCCCGCCGCCCGCCGATTGGGCGGCGCCGCGGCAGCGCGGGCGGCGATTGGCGGAGAGCAGCGGCTGCGGTAACAGCCGGCGTTCAAAGAAAAGGGCGGGGCCGCCGAGCAGAAGCGAGCGGGGACGTGGATTGGGCGGAGGGAGTCGGAGAGTCCGCGCGTGCGCGCTGTGGTCGGCGCGCGGCCGCCTCAGGGGCCGTGGGTGCGCTGCGCGCTGGCGGGCTCGAGCGTCCGCCGCGCCGCTCAGGGGGATGCGGCCCCGCCCCGCCCCGTCCCGCCGCTGAGGGGGCGCGGCCCGCCCCGGTCCCGCCGCGGGCTCCAACGGCCGCCGCGCCGCTGAGGGGAGGTGGCCCACCCCGGCCCCGGCGCTGAGGGGAGGCGGCCCAGCCCCAGCCCCGGCCCCGGCGCTGAGGGGAGGCCCCGGCCCACCTCAGGCTCAGACGGCCGCCACGCTGCTGAGGGGCGGCTGCCGGGCGCTACCCGCTCCCGGGGGCCTCTCCCTGGCCAGACGGCTGCACGACGGGCCGGTGAATCGGGTTGGGTGCTGCTTCTGGGTGGGGGGCGTCGCTTGGCGGCCCGCAGCGCCACAGGCTGCCGGCGGGGGTGGGCTCCCCTGTCACAGGGCGGCGGGGAGGCAGCTGGCCCCGGCCGCGCTCGCAGCCTGTAGTCCCGGAGGCTCCGAGGGCACCGCCGCCGGGCCGGCTGGCCCCAGAAGGGCTCTGCTGGACTGTGCCGTTCATTTACACCATCTCAGTGTCTCTTCAGAGCATTTCCTTTACACGCAGATAACTTCGGGGGAAGCATCGGATCGGAGCATCTAAAACTGCTGGCAATTGCATGTGAAGAGCTCTGTGTGTGTGGAAAATCTTCACCAAGAGATCCAAGCGGTGCTGAGTTTTCTGCTTTTTTAAAAAGTGCTGCGTGTGCTGCTAATGGTGACTTCAGCACTTCAGGGATGCAGAATTTAAGTGAGAAATACATGAACAGATAATTAGTCCCCCCGTCCCCCCCCGACTACTTTGAATTCACTTTTGGTAATATTTACCCATTCCACATTTCCTGAAATATTAATGTTATTTAGAAATTCTATGTGCATCTTGGCATTTTGGGGGGTACACTGCTATCTAACATAGCTATGCTAGGGTACAACTCTGATACAACTAAACCAACCAAACAGCTTGATGATATTAAGAGAGATGGATCATCACCTTCTCCCTGATCTCAACCATTACATTCCCATGTACTACCATTCATCTAACTTGGTAAGAGGGCAGGGAACTAAACAAAAATTTCCCATGTACTACCATTCATCTAACTTGGTAAGAGGGCAGGGAACTAAACCAAAATTTGTACACAAAAGTGACTTGCTTCTGAAGAAACAGACAAGCTTTAAGAGGTAGCTGCATTTTTTGGGCTAGTCTGATTATACCCTTCATCTTCTGGATTATGGGATCTTGAAGGCTACTGGTAACCTGTGCAACAGCAGGCATGTCAGCTTTTAGTGAACAGGTACATGACGAAAGGAGAATTATTTCATGAGAAAACAGGGTTTATGCATTTTGTCAGTGATAGCTGTGGTGTACAGCATTCTGCATGCTCCTCCATGGCCAGCCTTTCTCTTTTCTACACGCTACGGTACAGATTCTTACTTAATCACAGCTCTGGAGCACCATACCGTAGGGATTGGTGCGATCGTACCACACTGATGGATTTGGTGGGCCTGCAGAGAGTGAATACTATGTGGAAATCCTGTCTTTGTGAATAGTGGTATTGTTCAAAGCTCTCCCAAGAGATGTGGAGGGACAGTCCTTCCTGGTGTATACCCTTTTTGCCTTGTGTGTTTTAAAAGACACAAGGATTGCAGTAGCCATAATCCTGCAGGACCATCCCTTGTGTATCTGCAGCACTCAGGGAGGCCATGTCATGGTCCAAAATTTGGGCTATTTACTGAGCCAGAGGACTGAAAGAACAGAGATAAGAGTTACCATCCAATGACATAAATGGGTGTGGAAGCATCAGTGAAGTTTGTGGTAGTTAGGCTTTCAACTTCCATAGCCTTGCAGTTCTTGTTACTTGCCTGACGTATTTAGGCACCGTGCTTTTCACTCTGCTGAAACCTAATGTGCATTTTCAGAAAACACAGCAGACATACTCACGGTAAGCATCACTATTTTTTAATTAGCTCGAGTTCCTGGTTTTGATCCCTCCTTGACACCCCACTTCTCTTGACGAGGTCTGTTCCTTTACTCTTTTTCTTACCCCACTCACCTCTTGGACCCTTGTCTATTTATTTTGGTTCTGTTAACTTGTACAAGGTCACTCTACGCTCATTTAGGAGAGCTCACTACTGCAGGGTTTCTGCTCCCTGACTACAGCTGCTTCATTTACTACCTCTACTTGCAATAGAGTTGTTCCACCCGAGGATACCCTCCACACTTACCCAGCCTGCGCTGCAGCAGGAACACAGAACCCATCCTTCCTGGGCACAGGTGTTTCTTAAACTTGCAGAAAAAACTATGACTTTCTTTCTTCCACTGGTTCTTTGGAAGGAATTGGCTAATAATCCTTATTCCACCATGATCACCTAAGTGCGTGCTTCATTCTGGCTTGACTGGGACACTCAAACTGCAGGCAAATACAGAGCTCTCAGGGAACTTTGTTGTTTCTCCATGCTCTGGGACTCGGTGATATTGCTGAGTGGCCTTCGAGAGCACTCTGGCATACTGCTACTCGAGCGGTAGCAGCTTGAGCAGAGACAAAAGGATCTGGAGCGCAGTAAGGCTGTCACTGCATTTCTCCTGCCCAGGCGAAGTTAAATGCTTCCCGGAGTGTGCCCTGGCACAGAGGGAGAGCTACCTGTGGCTGTGAGTATCTCATCAGGCCACTGTGTCTTATTTGAACTCTCACGGTTTATGTGTTTAGGACTGAACGGCTTTGCTAAGTGGCCCTTCACTGAAATTCTCTTCCCCTCTAACAACCTAAGTGTAATGTGCAGGTTGTGATTTCACAGTGCAGCGTTCTGTAGCAGCCGTAGCTTTAGTGATTAGGGCTTTGCCTGTGCGCCCCGTGGTCCTACTCCAGCTTCTTTGTTTCTACAGTGTTTGCACGTTTCACTGTGAACTACAAAGGGGCTCAGAGAACTTTGGGACAAGTGACGTACATCATGTACCTACACACTGGCTGTATTCCAGCTTGCTTCATATCTCATTTCACCAGATACTCCTTCAAATCAAATGTAGCCTTTGTATCAGTTCAGATGATAAATTACATTCATTTTATTGTAAATGAGTTAACAACAGGCATGGTCAGTGAATGCCACGCATCAGGTACAGCCTAGGTTCCAAAAGAGAGAATACCAAAAGGGAGAACCACAAGCACCGATGGAGTATGTGTATGGAGAGAGATCAGGAACATGCTGAGGAACGCTGCAAAAATGGAACATGTCTGTCTTGTTGCCTACATCTGCTTTTCTCTGATGGAGGAAAAACCATGATGAATTTCATGTAGTAAATGTAACTCGACAGCCAAGTATTTTTAGGATAATAGAGTGCATGCAAACCCACGAACATGCTGCTAACTCAGATTCCAAATGCAGAATAGCTCTGACTTGCACATTCAATTCCTGTAACAGCACTTACAGTATAATTACCTGCTCTGTCCTTTGGCAAATCAGGACCTTCCCCAGGAGTTTTTTGAAGTGTGTCCAGTGTTTGCATTGGGCGTGCTTCCACAGGTACAGCACAGACTTCACTGCCCACAGAGGTTACAAAGTACATTCAGTTCAATCTTAAAACTTGTTCCTACTCCCTCCTGGACTTTCACAACGATCACATTTTCCAGTATTCAGTTAGGAACACTGGCAAAATGTGAGTAGAAGCAAATTCCACAGGGGCTAGTGACATCCCAGGCTAGTGCCATACTGGTCCTGTTATGCAGCTGGCAGGGACATACTACTCTTTTATCTAAAGAAATGAGTTCGATGTAGGAGCACAAGTCACCTCCTGTTCCCATTGCTTCAGTGGGAACAGGTCTGACTGCAATCAGCATAAAACAAACTGGTATGAAGAAAGTGACTTTCAAAACTGTGTTTAAGACCTGAAGTTAAGAGTAAAGAGCAGTGTCTCTGCAGAACATTCTTTTTGCATGAATGTGGGTATCTTATGTGAGTACCAGGGCAGTACTAAATTATTTGGAATGACATTCTCCTCTGGAAATTACTCTAGTAAGTGCTCGATATGGGTGACAGTTCATAAAAACTTTTGAAGAAAAATGGTTACTTTTAAAACTGACCGGAGAGCTCAGTACGAGCAGTTAAGACAGCCTGCTGTGCGACACAGTCAAGTACACATGGTTTCACTTCTAGTTGGACCAAAACTGAAATACTCCCAACTTACCCTATGCTCTCCCAAACGGTGGCAAGGAAGGTTCTCAAAGCAATGTGCAGTCTTGGAACCGTTTCAGTTGGATTGCTGTTGTCTGCTGTGAGGACAAAAGCTCAGGCCTTGTCACCAGGAAAGTGAGCCTGGTTCTTTCTGCGTTAGCCAAACATTCCCAGCAGAATAATATTCCTTAGGAAAAGAAGATGAATAGGCCTCGGATACACAACTGCAGTTCAGTTCCTAGTAAAAAGCAAATACTGTCTGTAGGGGCTTACAGATCTCAGACCTTTTAACTAAAAGGATTCCAGAAGAAAAACAGGAAAAGAGTTTCATTGGTCAAGCGATCAATGCTAGCAAAGGGCAATTTTTCCTGAACTAGTTCTGGTTACTTAAAAGTATTGAGGGCTGAAGTCTACCAAGAAACATTTTCTTACACCTGATATCCAGAGTAGGTAAAAAACAAACTTAACCTGCTCCCTTCTTCCAAGACCAAGAAGCCCTTCAAAGTAATTAACTTTCACAGACATCTCTTGCTGCGCAAGAAAATGCGCAAGGGAACACAGGAATCAATCACGTGTTTTACAGTCCCACTGGTTAAAATAAAATCAGTTTCTACTGTGTCTCATCCTCAGGACAGAAGATCTACGCCATTGAACAGGCTTTCAGCAGCGGCACTGGGGGAAGCTTACAGCCATCTGCGCTTGCAGCATGGTCCTGTCTAGAAAGGGAGTACCTGGAGCCACTGCTGCAGCCTCAGATCTATAGGTACTGCTTGCTGCCTTTCCAGAGGAAAACATATGCAAAAACATGAGTTTAACAACATTTTAATTCATTTTTTTCCGTGGCCGAGGCCTCTCACGAGCCACGTGAAGAGTCCTAGAGCAAAGCTTTAGATGCGCTGTCACTTTAACCTGGTATATGCAGCAGTGCTGCTGAGTCACCCCTCCTTTCTCTACCCTCATTTACTTATTCCTGTCCCTCCCTTGTGCCGGAACAAGCATGTGCCTAGCTCCAGAATAAACTGATCTGTATTAAAACCGACACGATTTCTTTAGTTTTGTTTATTGCATCAGAATTGTTACTTGTGCCAGTACAAGCAGAGTGCCTTTTTGATAGCGCTGCTGTTTATTCATGCTTGTTGAGTTTCACTGCGATTCCGCTTCTCACAAACGCAAAGTTCAGAACTGAATTCCAGAAAGGGTGGAAATTCTCTAAATACAGTTCTGTATCACCAAGGAGGCTGCTTTCCATAATTCTGCTAGTTCTGCGTCCACAACACATCAACAGCACTTGTAATAAATTAAAATAGAAAGTCTGCAGACGGTTGTTCAAAAACTGCAAATTCATTCTGGCTTTCTGCATACTAATTTATGCAGACAGGCCCAAAGCTGCCTGCATGGAACTGGGCCAAAAGACTTTGTGGCTAGAAAATAAAGTATATTAAAAAAGTACCTATCATCAGTTCAAGCCTCATCTTCAAAAATGGCTCACATATAGGGCTGAAGAACATGCTCATGCAGACTAGTGACGGGTAGAGAGAGCTCGCAATGCATTTGGGCAGCTCCCTGGTGTCCCACCTCCCGGAGGCAGCAGCAGCGCAAGGGCTGGAGCAATGTCAGGGCTTTCACAGCTTGGGCGGCGGTTGCAGGTAGCACTGCTGACCGCTTACCCGTAATACGAAGTTCTCACCTGCCACAAATTATCCCCTCCACACCCCACAAAGAACGAGAGCTGCTGCTTTTAGTTGCCGTCACTCCATCTTCCCAACAAGGATAATGGGAGCCATGCTAGCGTCACCTCTGATGGCAGCAATCGGCACCAGACCCCAAGGTTACTGTTGTTGGGCCAAACAAGCTATTCCAACTCTACACCATCCAGAGTCCCAGGGAACAGTCCGTATCTACCTTGTCAGAGCAGGTGCTGGAGAAGACCAGACAATGTTTTTCACAGAGTAAAGAGAGTGAGCTAAAGCCCCAGAGAAGTTTCCATTATGTACTACAGCAATATTTTTATAAAGGCAAGATTTCACCCATTAGTTCAAAATTTAAAGTCTTACAGAATGTGGGAAAGTTCTGAAGAAAGCATTTTTCAAACCTCACATTTTATAAGCTGAAAACTGTCAACCTTTTACCCCAGTATTTATAAATGAAAAAATAATGGCTCAATGTACTGCATTATTCCAGTGCAGTATTCCGGCTGGAAACACTCTAAAAAGAAATACTGCCTCATTGTTCCATGGGCACAAGCCACCTTTGAAGTCAAAGGGAAGAAAGAATGCTTCTGTACCTAGATTACACTCATTGAAATGCACGTACATTTACACATGCAAAGGAACTTGGCAAGAACCGCTAAAACCAAACTGATGTTGTAGGGTTTAATTTCTTCCATCTACAAGAATCTACAATTATAAAAGTCTCATCTTCAGACTTTACAGCACATTTACATTAGCAAACACCCCACAGGCTTTCCTCAGTCCTCCACTTCTGTACAAGTCATATACAATAAAAAGTTCCGGTTTTGTTGTACAAACGTCATTTTACACTTTAGTACAGCTGAAAATGTTATTCTCTGGCACCTTGATTCCTCCATGGTGCCCGTGTATGACAGATCAGAGCACGCTCGATCCATGGTTCTGAAATCTTCAGCTCAAGTAACACTGACCGATCAACAAACCACAGTTTCTGCCACTCCAAGGTCTTAAATAATGAGAAAATCTACCACTCGTTTGTATAACAATCAACAGTTTATTAATGGATATGGTGAAATTTTAGCTATCCACCAAAGATGTGTAAAAAATTGTCATGAAAGTAAAAATAAATAAAGCTGTTTTTAAAATCAGTCTTGTTTTACATCTCAGTTCAGAATGCAACATTTAACACAAAACTGTCATTGAAGTTTTAAAGAAGTCTACCGATATTCAAATTACAGCTTTTATGACAAATCTAATGAGAACTGAAACTGATTTGGTTTTAGGTTTAAAGACTTTCACATTCAAATACAGTGTCTCGTTTAACACAATACTTCCTTTGACAGTGATGGGCAACAGTGATGACATATTGCTGTATTTTGACATAAGGCACTATGATATGAATATGCCATACACTTGCCTTATGTCACATATATCCATTGCTGACCAGTGACTTCTGTCAAATACAAAATGAAAAAGTTTTAGAATACAGTGCATTTTAATGAAGGACATCATGTGAAGTCTTCCAGCAAATGTTTTGAAGACATTTTGAAATACGAGCCTACATTTTAACATAAGCTTTTTGTCATGCTGCTTTTTTTTTGCGACATCACTGGGGGGAATAGACTCATCATCCATCACTAAGTCCCAATACACATTCTCAACCATCCTGCTCTGTTCTATTGCAGTCTCTGTTCTTGAGACAAACTTGACCCAGAAACTTTGTTCAGGTTCTCCTACAAACGCGTATACATTCACAGCAGTCATTCACTTTCATTCTCCTTTTGTTTGGCACCTGTTAACAGAAGAGGAAAGCACGTGTGATTTCCTTACGCGCACAGCACCCAGCTCCTGGGACGCGCCGCTCCCTCTGAATGCTGGAACTGTCTGACCACGTTATCAGAATCTTAGTACTGGACATCATTTCTAAAGAATATACTGCAGCATTGCTAAACGCTAGTTAAAGTGGAGTGAGGAAGGCCTTCAGACCATTGCTGCTTCTAACTTCAAGGCAAGGTAGTTGAAGTAACTCTTCTGGGAAGTTACTGAAAGTAGCTTTGAAGGTACTCCCTAGCACAAGAATTTGTTTTAAAAAAAGCCCAACCAAAAAGCCGCACCCCAAACCTGCCCATCAGCTTAGAAGCCAAGCTTAATCACAGTAATAACCTCAAAAAATGAAGTCCTGCTTGAGAACAAACAATGTCGGGATTCAGTTTAACTGCACTGCGCTGACGGGCCCACTTTCCCTGGCTCAGAGGCAGGTCTGGCTTACAGCAGGGATCCGAGACCTGCTCAGCAGCACCGCGTAGCATCTTGCCTCTTCTCCAAGTGCTCAAACTGGCCACATGCTGGGCAACGACCGAACCCTATGGTGAGTTTGGCTTCAACAACCAACTCTAGAGAGCAAGAATCTCTTGCCAGCAACCTGGAGTTACCACTTGTAATGTATAATCAAACACTAAAAGATGCTTTTTTCAATACATCTGGTTTTCACATCACAGCTGATACTTTTTCCCCCTAATGTGGGCTGCTCTTAATTCCTGCCATTCAATACATTTTCCTTTCTAGTCTGTGAAGAAAAATGGACGCTTTTAGGGCATGAGCTATCTGGTTGTTCATACACATCTGCTTTCAAGAGGTAAATCATACTCTGGATTCTACAAACTGGATCTACATTGCTGACATCCTCACCTCCTAAGACAAATCCCAATCTAAAATCAGGCAGTTGCCTGCAGACCTGCACCCTAATGCCTAACTGCTCCTAAAAACGCCTTCCCTCACCTCATCTCTTCCAGTGGTGTAATCCTGCCCCCGCTGTTGCTCTAACCCCTGTACTCAGTGCTAGACCCTTCTGTGAGCCAGTTCAGTGCGCCAAACCGACAGAACACTGCAGCTTTTTGCTGGCTCAGTTTCCTGTTAGATCAATGAGTTAAAGCAGCTCACAGAGGGATCCGAGTGTGGGTGCTACCACACGCTAAACACCAGGAGCACATGGCCCAGGGGACCGGAGCAGGAACTGCTCTTTTAATTACAGAGCACTGTTATGTCAGCCCACACAGCTGCTGCTTAAGTGTCCATGCAATTCTGGTGTAACAAAGCTCTTCGTCTGTCAGTATCCAGATTTATCCGTTCTAAGTTTTGCTCCATTAATGGTAAGTTCTACTCTCCTTGGATCATTCTACCTTCCAGTCATGAGGAAAACTATCTCCTCTGCCTGGAGAGGCACCGTCTGCCTGTCTCTTTACATCTCTGGGGATATATCCCTCCATTCTCCTCCTAGGCAATGAGCCCATCTGAGCCAAGCCTTTGGGCTCATTTCTCATACTCGTCCTTCCCAGAAAGCTGGGTTACCTGCTCTTCCAGGTCATTAAAAGGAACTAGATGCACTGATATAATACCTCCAGCAGTATCACTGAGAAATCTTACTATTTCAAAAAGCTACATTAGCTTTTTTAAAATCTACAGAGGAGAAACACTTTTACATTATGTTATCTATCATTGCAAGTAAGATCACTGTTAAGCTCACATTTAGACTTTCTTTTCTGAAGGACGTATCCAGCTCCATTTGCTTAGTCCATTTTTTGTTTTGTTGTTGGTTTTTTTTTTTTTTAGGCAAAATTGTAATCAGAGACATTTTTTGTCTTCCTCACCAAGCCAAAAGAGGGTTTTGCTTTAGTTCTTGTGACACTGAAGTAATTTATGTGGTCAAAGTGAAGTTACAATTAAGAACATAAAGGAGGTTAGTAACTTGGGCAAAATCTATAAAACCCCCAACCAAACAACAAAAATCCACCCCCCAGACTAACCCCCCCTCTACCAACCAACATAGAAGTAGCAGAGATAAACCTATCGTTGGATACGCTTGTGAGCAACCTGATCCTGTTTAGTAGTAAACTGGAGATTTCTACTGGAATGATTCCGGCGGTCTGGGGTGCCCTCTGTGACATAACTGTGCTGACCAAAACCCGCCGCAGCGCTGGCCAGCCGCAGGGCTCCCAAGGGGTGGCTCTGCAGAGCTACTGGAAGGCACAGCTGCACCCACACTGGCAGCACTTGGCCGCAGCACAGAAATTCAGGACGGTGGGGAAGGTGCCCTGTTGTAGACGTTGCCTATACATGCAACATTCAACTTCATCCTGGGTTTTTTTCCCTGTTAAAATAGTAATCAAGACTTTTTTCTGCAAAGAAGATACATGAACAGCTATGATGTTCATGAAGGTTCTACATGCATTCCTCAGTGAACAAAAGACTGACAGTTAATATTTTGTGAGCTTTTTTCTGGGAAGAAACGAATAGCGTATTTAAGAACCATGATCAAACAGTTATCAAAGTTGAAAATCAAAAGTTTGTCACCATCAAATGAATTAAAACCAGCAGGGTGTACATACTACCAAATGACTTATGGCAAAGGTCAGAAGGCAACATCCATACCTGCAGGTGTGAGTACCAAAGCTTGTAGAATGTCAGAAAGGGAGATGATACCCACAATGCTATCTGCTTCATTCACTACCACCAAACGATGAACCTGCCAGCAGGGAAAACATTTTGAGAGATATCTGCCTGATTTAAAGTAATAGGTAAAGCCAAAAAAACCAAAAAGATAACCTTAGAAAAAAAAAAAAAGGTTCGAAATGTTGGCAATACCATTCTCACATAGCAATACAAACATGCTTACCCTACAGAAATGAAAACTAGTGCATTTTTTGACATGGCAACAAAATCAGATCTGAAGTGACAGTAAAGTCAAGATCTAGGTCTTTAAAATACTTCTGCTCTCAAAAAGCAACACTTGCATCAAACACCTTTTGCCAACTCACAGGCTCTGCCCAGCTCCACCTGCAATCTCAAAAATTAAGATACAGTAACAACATGAGGCTTCGCTTCCTTCTGAAAAATACTTTCTCAACAAAGAGAGGCACAGGTTCGTTTCAACAATTTTTCTCATAGGGCTACATAATTGAAACCGAGTACCAGGTTGGTTTTACAACAGAAAAAAGATTTAACTTACCTGTGCAAACTCACTGTAGTATACACAAGGCCACAACTTCGAAGAAAGGTTTATCAGCAGTGAGACTGTATTTTCAAATAACAAGCTCATCCTTACAAACCTACTGTTTGAAACATTTTATACTACAAAACTTTTGTCCTAACTGTAGGGAAAGCAGGTGGATACTCCTGCATCCTGGGGCTCCTCAGTCAGAGCAGGCTACAGCAGTGAACAACTTCTCTAGAACCAGGGAATCGCCCCAGTGTCAGTCCTGGTGCCAGCGCCCACTGCAAGCGGAGCTGGAAAACCTAAACATCACGGCTGAACCAGCTCATAAGCGATTCAAAAAGGGCGTCTGTCAAAAGTTGAGAGCCTACGACATGCTCACTTCTTAATAGTGAAGAGAGAATTCACTTAGGTAAGTTCAAATGATCACATGCAACGGAGAAGAAAGTGAAAAGAATTTTGCTCATCTTCTCAGAGATGACAGCAAGAAAGCTGCACCAGTCTTAATATAACAGATATGTTAATTTACGGTTGAGGTCAATCACTTTGTTGCTAGTCAGATAGAAGACGAGCTCTGAATTATTTAAACAGTCATACCCACCTGACACTGGAAGGAAAGAAAAGAGAGGGAAGGAGAGAAAAATGCTGTGGCATTTTCTTTTTGATGAAACTATGTTGGTGATATTTTAGATGGGGTTATTAGTTTTTCTATATGTGCATGTTTAATCATTTATTCTTCTCCCAGTGTAATGAATTAAAGAAAAATGGGCAATGTAATTGTGTCATTTGTTTCACTTCCAGCAAGATGAAGCACTCGTCTGGCAGCTAAAAATAGCTCGTAGTTTTGACTGACTCATTTTTACATATAATCTGACTATGTTTAGACTGAACCAAAGGGTAGGAGTTGTTCTTAAAACCCAAATGTCTAAAGCTTCTTAAGATAGTAATAAAATTATCCAAATTTGAAATCTTTATATCAGCAATGCTAAAACGGTTCAATTCAGGAAGAAGCTCAAGCAAATGCAGAAAGTTACACGGAAAAATTGCCTAATGGAGGTTATTTGAACAAAGTAGAAGTGTTACTCATATCAAGTATATGCATGGTTACAGCTCTCAAGATGGAAAAAACCCAAAAATCTTGTAATTCAAGAAGTTAAAGCATCTAAAGGGAGTTAATCACACCTTAAAAATAACTGAAACTGGTAATACTGGTTTTCTTCTTCAGAGAGGTATAACAGGGGACGAAGACCTCTGTACTCATTCACCTCCATGTATAAGAAAGTTCCCAAGATAAACAGCACCAAAAGAATGGAAAGCACACAGATAAATCTTTTACAAGAGCAGTTAGTGCAGACTTCTTAACAAAAAACTATTTTCGGTCCCTGTTTCACAGTATTTGTATGACAGCAGTACAGGATTCCATATGCATTAACTAATTGTACCCATTATAGTTCCTGAACAACAGGCCAATCAACCTAGCTATAAGCTGGAGCTTAAAGAATTATCTGTCTGCAAAACTTATGGCAGGTTTGGAAGAAACTTGATTCTTTCAGAAAAGCTTTGCATTCACTTCTGTTAATGTCATAAACCAGAAACAAATAACCGAGTATTATTACAGATGTACTGTACAATATTTTGCATGTCCCTGTAAGCATCTATAAACAAAGTCTATAAAGCAAACTGATACCTAACACATGTAGTTACGAAAAAAAAATACTTTTGCCAAATCACCAAAATAACTTAGAAAGGATAATTTTGTACTGTTTATTAGTTTGGTAGTAAAACTTTTAACTTACAGTGAAGGGAAAACCAGAAAGTGAACTCACCTCAGCCTTCACTATTCTATCCACAATGGTCTCCAGTGTTTCAAGCATACTACACTTTACAACACCTTCAAAATACTGAGAACGGTGCTGTAGCGCTTGCGTCACCGTGATATCTAGGTTATTATATGTTTTTTCAGCAGCAAGATTCTGAAACAAACAAATAAACAAAGACCCCAAGGCATGTAACACATCTCGGTACTTAGTAATAAAGTACTCAATAAAATAAATATTTTGGCATCAAGTAGATACACATTTCTGGTGCAAATTGAGTCTGTTCCAAGTCACATATTAAACAAAGCAGATGCTCTTCAGTTTCTGGGAATAGCCAAGCATGCAGTTATGTTAAACACCATATGACAGACTGGGTTAATTGATAAAAGTGTTCTGTGATATATTCATTAGGCCAATGAAAATCTCCTCACTTTGCTATCCGATACTGCCTAGATGTCACTCATGCTGCTTTTGCCATGATTAGAAAATGTAAAGATAGTAAAGATGAAGGGCTACAGATTTCAGAATATACTTCATTTTTTGTTTGCTTTTCACAGGATAGGGGAGGACACCAACTGCTCTGAACACCACCCATGAAGTAGATCATAGTGGAGATCTAAAGCAGAGAGCAAATTAAAGGTTTTCTTCACCTGTCTTATTTGTGGGCTCAAACTCCCTCTCCTGGACCAAGCTGGTGCTGCCATTTGACAACAGTGTGTGTGTATTTTACTAAGTACTATAAAAATAATATAAATGAAACCCCACCATGACCACTAAAAGTAAGATTAAAAGAGTTTGAAAGCTGATATCCTCAACTTTCATTGTAAGCACAGAAATATGCTTGTAGCAAGAAGACTTTGTCCAGACCAGCAAAAGCTTTCTTTGTAGGCCAGACCACAGCAGTATTTTGGTAGTGTTTGCACATCCTGGCCTATTGATTTTACATATGGAAGCACTGAAGGAAGAACAAAGACAGACCTTTAAAATTAGATCACTGGATCAAGTAATAAAATTGAATTAACTTTTGGCTAGAATATACTTGTGATCGGATTGAATTACATGGAACGTGACAAGATAGGTTTGAGATTATCATGTAGATGCAAGCAGTTTTAGTTAATTCATTTAAGTAATTCCTAATGAAGGGCATTAGGAGAACATAAAAAGCCTCTGCAAACTGAAGTCACCCTACATACAGTAACTAGTGTAATATAAAGCTATTTGTATACCATCACACCATTCCCAGGTTTCTCCCCATCAAGAACCTGAAAATTAATTCAGAACTCTATTAAAATGAATCTATCAACTTAGCCAGATGTATATACAGGCATAGCTTAAACCAGTGCTTTAACTAAGTATGGTAGCCGCATGGTTTAAAGTTAAAAATCACCCATTCAATCTTGCAAATTCTATGTTTATTGGAAGATCAGATTATACATTTCAGAATAATATTTTAATTTTTTTTTAAATATTTTAATTAAATAATTTCTTTTAAGAACAGGTTAAAGCAGACTGATGAAAAACTGGAAGCCTCAGAGGTGATTGATTATCTTTTAAGAATCAAAACTCTTTCCCCCATTTAATAAGCAAACTAGTGTACGTGAGGAAAATCTCAAATAATCAATAGCTGCCCTAACTCTTTCCTGTGTTACTAGCTGGGAGCACAAAATGCTTCTGTTGTGGTGTTTGGGGTTTTTTTTTCCTGATCCCAGTACATACATTTTCCAAAGAAATGATCCAGCATCTCTAAAATTCCTATAGTTTTAATGAGAAAAGTAGTCAAAAGCATAAGGAACCCTCGTACTTTCGGTGTCTTTATGAAAAAGAAGGGGAAATAAAGGAAACGCCCTGCCTCCAAGTCTAACGCAGTTACAAAATAAATTGAAACACTGAACACCGTGAAATTTCATTGTCTTTGACATGTTCGATCACTGTCACTACAGCCATACCTATCCCCTGACCAGCTTTTATGGCAGAAAGGGATCTTACACCGTAGAGAAAACCAAAGAACAAGACGACAAACGTCTAGAAGAGACAGGCAAGAACAGTGACACCGCAAAATTTTCAGTATTAAGAGCACTGTTTGCTGCCAGAGATATTTATAAGCTTAAATTATTTCCATTTGGGACTGTACTCCATATTTCTGAATGCATTTTATGCAGTGTTTCCGACATCTGGATTCTTCATTAGCACTAGCAAGCTGGTGGAATAAGCAACTTGGGCACTTAAATCTCCAAAAAAAAATAAAATGTAGCTATCCAACCAGAAGGCAGGTGCATACAGCTGGGAGGAGACAGGGATAAAAAAAACTAAGGATTTTTCAAGTTTCTGAAGACCACAAGAATAGAAGAGCCCTTGCCCTCCGAGGCTGGCAAATCATGGCATGAATCTGACTACACTGTTGCACTCTCGAGGGAAAACCAGAAAGAGTGGCCTGAATTAGATCTAAACTAGAAGGAATACAGATGCAATACTCTGGAGTCAGAGACTCATACAAGAGAATGGGCCAAGTAGTTTTAACTCACTGAGAAGGTCAAGTTGTACAAAGTACCCAGACTGCATGAGGAAACGTGCATTCTCTTTGGAAACAGAATGTGTAATGGCAGTGGCTGGGAGAAGAAAATCCTGTCTCAGAACCAGAAAGAAACACAAAAAGCCTATGCCCTCTTTTGGGTAAAATCCAGAGCAGTAGATGCCTGTGTGCAAGTAGTATTACTAATGATAGCTTAAATAAATAATAAAGAAATGCTGTGTGGGATGAATTGAAT
The DNA here is from genome assembly GCF_017639655.2 of Falco naumanni. NCBI lineage: Eukaryota > Metazoa > Chordata > Aves > Falconiformes > Falconidae > Falco > Falco naumanni. The sequence continues at coordinate 55,431,801 of NC_054057.1, read as the reverse complement.
CTGTTTTATTCAGTCTGTTAACTTAGGAACAAAACAGCCAAAATGGATATATTAACAAATTAATTTTCAAATTGTTACTGCATATAAAATATTTAATAATTTAAGATATATACTTACTATTACATCAAATTTGGAATAAATATCTACAACTTTTCCTAAAAAAGAAAAAAGAAAAGTTAAGAAAGTGCTTAAAATACAAAATTAGTTTTCTTGCTTCCTGCTTTCATTTGTTATCTTATAATTACACAGGAAGAGAACAGACATGTCAAGTAGGAGAGATGGAAAAAACCCCAACCAACCTACCAAACCATGAAGTTCTTCCAAGCCTATCAACCTACATCTTGCATAAATATTTCTTTATATTACCTCCCCCATCTTTCTTTTTCTTTTTTTTTTTAAATTTATTTTTTTTATTCTTTCTCCTCCCCGCCACCCCCTCTCCCCTCATCATCAACCCAGGGCTCAACACCGTTTATCTTACCACACCTTTTGTATGCAGAAGACCCAACACACACCTGACTCATCCACAACAGGTAATGCCGATATCCTTCTCTCTACAAATATATTCAAGGCTTTTATGATAGGAGTGTCTGGATGTATGAAGGCAATGTTGTGGTAGGTTCCTATCCCAAGTTCATCCAAATTCTTCTTCATAAAGGCAGGCTTTGGCATCTCTGACATCTAGGAAAGTCAGAATGAATACATTTAAGTGTAATTTTCTGCACATGCCATGTTTCCATGTCACTGCTATATAAGGAAATCTCTACTCACTCATCCATCTACAGACTCCAAATGACGGTTACGGCCTGTTACAGTAATCTGCTATTAGATTAACGTAAAGCCAAAACAAGCTCCAGTCTAGAAGCATTACTTCTGTTCAATGAAGAACTAAATTAAAACTATGTAACTAAGTTTTTTGCTCATTTATTTATTTTTGTAGTAACTCATCACTGGAGGCTTTTGATCCTAAGCTATGTCATCCCCACTGAAACTAGAGAAGACAGCAAAACAGACTATATGCTGAATGCTTATTTTGAACTCTTGTTGCTTTGTTTGGCCTCCTATTCATTCCTGTGACTAATATAGGCTACAGTGAGTAATGATAATCTTGTCTCTGGGAGACAGTTCATTTTTCTTTTCACGTAAACAAGCTTCTGAAGCCGAACAGAGCTTCCAGAATGGACAGCAAATTACTCAAATAGCCAAGACAAGATCTTGGTGTTTAGGTTTCTTTACATGACTAAAGCAAAGCAAAGGTATTGCACAGGTCCTACATCAACCTTTAATTCTCTGTTATGTAAAAAAGATACACACAGACACAATGAATATCAAAGTTCAACAAGAAGTTTCTGTACTAAGACCTAAATTACTTAACATTAAAGATGTCTACTGACAGGGGGGAATCTGTTAAGCAAAGCATAACTTTTGATACTTACAAAAAGCTGGAGGAACTTGAGGATTCTTTTATGAGTAAGTATATAAAGTGCATTTCCACTGACTGGATCTATAACTGGCAATCTGTGGATTTTGTTTTTGATCAATGAATATACAGCATCAAAAAGGCTGTGGAAAAAAACATGATTTTTTTAAAATGAATTCTAGCTGACAATGAATAATGTCAAGTGATACATACACATATTTACAACCCCCCATGAAGTACATATGAGTAATTATTTGCATTACCTTTAACGCTATAGAAAAAGAGAAGTTAAAGGATTTTAAATTAACTTCTGCAGCCAGTAAAACACAACAATGATATGCTCATGAGCATTGAAAAGCAGTAAGAAAATGTGACAGAAAGTGACTTCTTGTGGTAGAAAGTAGAGCAGAAATATTTCTTCACAAGTGTAAACTGTTTTCCAGTGAGTGCTGTGCTTGCAGTTTCCCTGCACTCAGAATGGATATTTCTGTTGAGACACACAGTGAAAAACTGAGTGTTCTTGCACTTGTTGTACCTCAATCCCAAATTTCTATGACATTTTCTAGGAGGAACATTTTTATGGATAACTGCATATATGCAATTAAGCAGAAACAACTATAATTTTACTGAATTATCATTGGAGATTGGCAAAAAGTTGTTCTCAGATGATCTGAAACACTCTTCCAGACACTGCAGACTACAATTTAGCAATACTCCAACTTGTGCAAGTCTGCTCTTCTTGCAAGTAAAGTTTTTCCCCCCTTGGTCCTAGTAAGACTATGATAAAACAGCTGACCACCAATTGCAATAAATCAGTAATAAAGTTAGCAAAATGTTGATAAACACCTACTTGTTGAAGTAGGCTTCTTTCCATACACAATAAACCATATGTCCCGAGTCTACTACAGGGATGAACTATCCCCATTTGATACACGTGGAGTCAAGATTCCCCCCACTGCACTGTAGGTTCCGCTCCTGGAGCAAGCATTTAATTACACCCGAGCGCTGCAGTCTGTCACAGAACCCAAGTATATTTGTGGATCAGGTCTTAAGTTGAAAAAGATGTCCTTTTATACATGTCCTACTGCCTCATCTTTATTGCAGTACTTCTCTTGCTGCACCGTTGACTGAAAACAATTATACTATTTTGTTGTCTTAATATTCTTTGCAACCAGCTCCCATTCAAAATACATTCCTTATGACTTAACTGAATGACTTATTCTTGACTTAACGGCAATTCCACTGAGGATACAGCATATCATTACTTTGAGGTAATCACTACAGTTCCCTTCACCAGTTTGCTTTGATAGGGCATAAGCAATCCTGTTCCACAAACTGAAAGCAAGAGTCAGAACTTCACTCTGGTTCAGCCACTGAGTAGTGCTCAAGTTGTTAAGTGATCAGACTAAAGCCTCTCTCAAGTTACATTTGGTAAATAAGGTATAATGGCAGTTTAAAAACTCTTTCTTTCAAATTCCATCAAGAAGAAGAGGAGAGTCATTTATATTTTAAGAAACACAACATAGTAGTATAGCAGAACAAAACATGCGTATTGTGTTTCCTTTAGTTAAGGAAAGTTACTCGCATTGAAACGTACCATAAGTTCTCAGCAATCATAGTAACTGAAAACAAACTGAAAGGCTCTGTACAGTTTTGGATTTTCATGAAACAAACATGACTTGCAAGCTAGCTTGAAGGGTCATCATGTTGCCTTTTTTGCATGTTTTGGGGCAATTAATTTTGATCCCTGTCTAGTTCATTTACCAGAACAGTTACATTGATAAATGAAAAAAAAGTTTAACTAAAAATTCTCCTCTCTGGATAATTAAAAAAAGTCCTCACTTGCAATTAAAAAAAAAAAAGATTCCATACCTCTGATTGTATTAAAAGACAGTCCTTCATTATTGTACTCCAGTTTACAACATAAATTGTTTCTTATTATATAACGGAATCTTAAATTCAGTGTTGAGATGCAGTTAGTTAAGCAGATTGAAAAGCAAAATCCTACCTTGCATCTGGGGAGATGTTCACTAAAGGTTTAAATGTCTCTTGTAAATAAAGCTCTGCATATAGAAAATTAATAGAGCATTACCACTTTATATAAAAGCATTAGCTTTTTTATGAAAGCATTTTATGAATTCATACAAAATTAAGTAGAAAAAAGACAGCGATATATACAGTTACTTTAGTTATTCTACCACTTAAGCACATTCCTCTATATTGACATTAAAAAGACAAGTTTTACAAGTTAGACTACACTGATTACCACCAGGGGTCACTGCAACAGCAGCAAACTCTTTACCAGTTCCTTTTCTGTGAGTATTGCTACATGAAGTATTTATTATTCCATGGCATCTAGTCTATTTTTCACATAAAGCTTCCTCCCTGCGTTCAGCACTTCTGTTCACACTCAGCATGTTGTATGAATTTCTAGTCGCATCATGCAGTTCACCCGGGCACAGCTTGCGGCTCGTCATCCATCAGTTCCCTCGGTACGTAGGGTCATCTATTCATTCTGCATCCTGGCTCAGACGTATTTCCATTCCACATCTACTCATCGACTCTACAACCATACACGCTGCCTTAATGCAGTTTCTTTTTCTTTCTTAAAGAACAAGATGTCACTAATCATGAACAAGTGGCAAGCTAGTACATAGTCCATGTACTGTTTCAAATAGAGAAATAAGCAGCAGGACCTATCTGACGGACAATCTTTTACTATTTCTGCTTTCATTAAAAAGTAAGCAGAGAGATAATCTAAGTCTATGATTAAATAAAAATCCACTGTACTGAAAAACATTAGAACATCAAATTATCAACCAATTAGTAAAAATTCTTACCCCTCCAGGTTTCTATCTTGTGCTCCTCCAATTCATAAATCTGAACCTACAATGGGTAGATTGAAAGTTTAGCTTGAAGGTTTAACTTTAAATCCAACAACATCAGCAATACTATAAATTTCTGAATAATTTCCTTACATTTAATTGCAGGCAACCTAACAAAGTAAGAACAGTCCAGAATAACATTTTTTGGCAGTTACAAGGGTGCAATCCTGCTCAATGCAGAGTACCATACTGGACCTGTCATTTCAGGGGACAGGAAAGATCTTTCAACCTGCCCAGCTTTGTAGTCTAGATCTCTTCTGTAATTCATCTCACCTTAAAACAATCACATCAGAATAAACCCTCCGATGATTCCTCACACATCCAAACCAGTAAAAAGCCTAGTCCGATCATGTGACTTCTTAATGCTAACAGAGATGAATTTTACTGTTACTTGATTACAAACAAGCAAAAGCATGTGGTTTAGTGCTCAGTTCAATTAGAAGAACCATCACTGTATTCCCCCTACCCCAAGTTTAATCTTTTACTGATGTTACATTCTCCAAATGTTTTCAGACACTGCCTCTAAGCCATGCACGCTCCCAGCATTTCTCCTGTGCTAGCAATGTTGCCCATCTGTCCAGTGTTCAGCTGGTCCCAGGAACCAAACAGGCAAAAATAAGTTACAAAAACATCGTTAGTTTTCTGCTGGTTTAGCTTCCTTATGCGGCTCACAAAAAGGACAAGCAAATGATACTGCTCAAAGGATGCAGCAAGTCTGTACCTTTTGACGGCAGCTTACCACCAGATCAGATCAGATCAGTGATACCAAACTGTCCTCAAAAGTCCAGTCTTTGAAGTTTAAACCAAACCCCAAAAAAGATACTATCAGATCACCAACTTCCTGCTGTTCAGCAGCTACTTCACAAAGTTCTTTGTCAAAAGAATGTATAACTTCCCTACAGTAGCTCCTTCCATCTTGCTCATGTTTTCTAAATATGTTTCAGATGTGAAAGCTACCTTTCTCTAAAAGGTATTGACCTGCATGCCAGCCACTTGCAATACTGATTGCATTTGCTGCAGCCAAGGGCAGAGGTGCCTGTCATCCCTTATGTGGCTCTTCTCCAGCAGGTACCTCTGCTGAAGCTGAAGAGTTTATAAACGAGGAGTAGAAGTCTCCACAAAGTCTACTACATTTATGTTTGAGCTAAAGAAGACTACACTTGGATTACTCTCTGGAATTATTAACTCATCCTTTGAAGAGTATAAGGGAATCTTGAATTGATATAAGGGACTACTCAAATACACCATTTTTGGCTGACATGAAAGATACACATAAGTTAAATAATCTTTTAGGGCACTTGACAAAAAAAGGCAGTTAAGGCAGTGGAATGCAGTTCAGAAGAATTACTGAAGTGACAAGAAGAACAGGAGACCGCTTTAGATGCTGATGAGATGAGGCTAAGCCTAGTTTTTGGACCACCCTATAGGGAGGCACTACCTGGATGTTCCTCATGAATCATTTAAAGGTATTACCTAGTACACGAACAGCAACATGCTTCACACGGTATGTGTTGTGATGCATTCAGAAAGAATCACTAAAATACTTAAGAATTGTATTTTCAGCATAATTTTACCTATTAAGAGTAGAGCATTCCCTGACGGAATTTTTTTTTTTTTAAATAGAAGACTGCATCAATCACTTAAGTCAAATGTTGTCACTTCTCAGCTATTCCTCCTTACTGCTGCCATTTTAAGCACAACCTATGGAATAGGATGTTAGGCAATGTAAACACAAGTGACAACAGTCAGACCGTAGGTAAAGTTACATGAAAAACTTGGTAGTACTGAGGTTGAGGGTCATTATAGTATGGAAATCATTTTAAGGAAGTTACCAGTGTGCAACCACTTTTCATTTGCTTCCACCCCACCCCTTGCAAATCCCCAGGGAAAAAAAAATAAAATAAATAATTCAACAAGAAGAAAGGATAGTGCATAACACTACTGGCATCTGACAAGAATTTCACTATCATTTTTAAAACTTAATATGAGCTTTGAGAAGCCTAACATCAGACTTCTGCTTCATCCAACTTTTCTTGTTCTGTTTAGCTAGTAAAACACAGTACATATGCTTTAATTGGTAGAGGGGGAATTGTGATTTGACAGGAACAAGAAAGGGATGTAAATGTTTGTATGAACATGCAAGCTAAAGAATTTCAGCAACTGACTGCCAATGGGAATTTTAAATTATAGTTAATTGAAGTCAACAGATCTCCAACTGATTGTGCAACTCAGCCATGTAACTAAAATATATGCATACATGTAACTAGTTTAACTTGTTTATTCCACACCATCACTCCAAGAACAGAGTAACCTTTTAGTGCATCCAAGTCTGTGTAGGCTAGCATTCTGCTTAACTCCACATACTGCTTTCAGAATAGCTCTATCATTGTTATGAGACAAAGATAACTATATAAACATGTGAACCACACATAGCTACATACTTGGTTTTTAAATATAACAAACTTTCTCATGTAAATTAAAGACATCCTCCCCAAATGCTTCTTGGTTGATATTCGCCATTTATATAGGGCTTTGATTACTACTGAAACATGTGCTTTCAAACAACCTGAACACAAATAAATACAATGATGAATAATCAAGTATTTCCCTTCATACTTTTTATATCATATCTAGTTGTTAGCAAGTACATTAAGCCTTCATCACACACTCATTATTCCTTAGCTGCAACACTAAGTAAGTCTCGTATCTAAAATGAAGGCTATCATTATGGTAAGCGCCACACAAAGTGCAATAAATGGTAGAACTCATTAAGGAAATTCCTCATGTTTATGCATGTATAACTGAAGCAGACAGATTATGTTACCTGCCCAAGCTCATAGGATCTTCATGGCTGAAGCTGGGAACTGAACCCAAGTATCCAGGCCATTCTATTGCCTTGCTCACAAAGTCATCTTTTCTTTCAAAGCCCCCGCCACAGTGAGTATACCCGTGGCTTATCTAAGCTTCCAACTTAAATAACAACAACAATCATCATCAATCTTTCAGTTTGATATTTCAGTCTCTGTACTCTATGGCCAATGATAAAAATATATATAGCTTAAAATCATACTTACCATTGGAGACTTGTAGTATCTATGCAGTATGTTAATGAAATCTGTAATTGTTAACATTCCTGTAACAAGTGATATATATAACATAAGTTCTTCAGATATATGCTTAACATAGAACTTCCAGTTATTTTCTCTATTTATAGTCACAATATATAACATCATAACCATTAAATCCACGTAACATACTATTTGTATTGGACTAATCAACAGTGTAATTCCAAAACTGTGTATATTCACTTTCATTCTGACACAATACTTCAAAATAAACACACACGTCTGAATTAATATTCAAAATTGTAACTTATGTGCTTCTCCTCTTTAAATCTGACTCAAAGAAAACCATGAATCCAGACTGCATCCACCCCCAAAAGCATGGAAAGAGGGGGTTTAAAACATCTTTAAAGGTTGGAGATCTATGCTTGCCTTTCATTTTCTTATTGAATAAGACACAATCCCATTATGTATTTGCCAAGTCAGGTAGATTCTCAGCCTCAAAGGAATGAACAGTATAATCCATTTTCTTGAATATTACTCATTAAAGAACTTCATTCAATTGTTTCCATGGTAATCCTCAATGTCTGTATTGAAATGTGACTTTTTTTTAAAAAAATGAGATAATACATCCATAGCATATAGATTTTATCCACCAACACCAAACTTAATATAAAATTGATGATGAGTTTAGTTACCTGGAAACATTGATTTTTTTGAGCTTTCAAGTTCTAAATTTGAGGAGACGCAATTGCTCCACTGTTTAATACTCTTACATCTAAACTAAAACAACTAAGAATTGGGGAAAGGAAAAATTAATCTGGAGGTCAGCTTTAGTCATAGAGCTTAGTTACAGACAGAAAATGAAATACAAAAAAAGACACACAGCATTCCTATGATGCATTGAATGAACCTGCTGCTCATCCCCCCTTGGATTTAAAAATATTTCAACAAATGCTTATAAAGTATCTAGTATTAATTTCCAAGAATCCTCAGTCTACATACCAGCTCACAAGAAGTGCATATAACAGTATTTCTAACTGCCACTATGACCTTGTTTTCTAACTGCAACTGAGATGTTGCGGCAATTAGTTACATGACTTTTTTAAAAGCAATACATTCATCTAATGTTGTTCCTCCCCATATGGGATGTATCTGTAGCATTCAACATCAGTTCTGGTATTTAAAGATTTCTCAATGCGACTTACTGACAATGTACAGAGAAAGACATGCTTGGTATCACATGTATATTAGGATACTGTAACATTAAATTCTTCTTTTTATAGTTCCTATTTTCAAATTTCCTGTTTGTGACCCTTATGTTCATTCTTAAATACGCAGTGAAATGCAAAGCGACCAAATTTCAGAACATCAGGACCTAAAAGAATCATCATGATTCTTGAAGCACTATTTTCATAGTTTCAAAACAGAGTTTCAAAAACAAAGCACATAGTTTCAAAACTGTGCAATCTGGCAACATTTCACTCTTCACAAGAGGGAAAAACAAACCCTCTTTGCCTGTGTATCTCTAGGATGTGAGATCCTGAATAATGTTAGAACTACTTACCTACAAAACTCTGTTTTTTACTTTCCCACAGTGGAGCTGCTCTCACACCGTTTGCCACCAAAGCAAAAAAGGCTTTTTTCACCTGTGAAAAGAATGAACAACTAAACAAATCTTTGGTCTTCATTTAGCATACCAGACACAGAAGGGTTTACCCAGTTACTAAGAAAAAATGCAGTATAAACAGGTAGCTGGTATTCAAAACAGAATAAACCCCCCACACACCAAACAAAAAAAACTTAAGCCTTTTACTTCTAAAGTGGTTAAAAAGCTTAGAAAAAAGCTTAGCAAAAATACATCTGGTTTTGTTTTATTATATGAACATTTTCTGCGAAAGCCTCTCATGAAGAAGCAAGGTAATACAACTGAAAAGCTATGCTCGCTAACGTCCAATTTTATCCTGTTTGATATTATCCACAGAAGGTATACCCCCAAATCATGACATTGAATAAACCTGTAACGAAAATAATTATCACAATTGTCCAGTTTACAGATATAGCTTAATATTTGAAGACTGTGCTATATTCTAGTTAATGTTCACTATAGCAACAGCTGTCTTAAAAAAAAAAAAAAAAAGGGACTGAAACAGTAGTAGTCTTATTTCCTCTCCAGCTCTTAAGACTCACAATTTATACAAATTAAAAGGGATTGTTTAATTACTTTAGATACAACTGGAAGTTAGAAGGACTAGCTAGCTTATTTTGCTGCTTAAGAAATGTAACCAAATCCTTTCATTTTTTAAATTAATTAATCCTCCCTTATTTCTGAATCAGAGGTTATAAGGTTATAGTGTCATTCTCAAAAGAAAAGAAGAACTTTCCGGCAAACACTAGTTCTCCAAAGCATGAAGCAGCGCCAGGCTCTAGTACACCTCAAAATCCTGATCTCGTCATGATATGCTCGAGCATGTTTATCATTCCTGTCCTGCCCTGCCCACATCTCTAAATAGCATTCACTTGAAAAACACAATACAGAAGCGATAGTTTTTGTCCAGGTCTTGACCTGGCACAAAACCGGACGTAGCCAATCTGTATCTTCACATCCATAAAATTGGTCCTTGGTCCAAGTAACACAGAAGTAGCAATTGCTTGACGATTGCAATCTGAACAGACCATGATTACACAGTGGTATCTTAAGAGTCTACTTTAAATTATGTCCCATGGGGCTCCTCTCCACAACATACTATTCAGGAATAAAAGGCTTTCACAGTCAGTGGAATCAGCATCCAAAAAGTAGGGGCAAACAAAAATGTAGCCAGAACCCCCCACACACAAACCAGTAAATCTGCCATTGTCAGCTGCAACCTTCTTGGAAAAGTTTGCAAAGCCCTGCATAGGACAGCCAGTGTTACATGATATTTGACAAAACCTCCATTTACACTCTACTTAGTGTTACAAAGTAGCAGTTTAAATTTCTAAAAGTTAGTAGGAGTTCTACTCTACACCAGAACACATCACCTCTGTCTATGCTTCAGTAGTTTACAGTGGATGTTTCAAATACATGGCATTAACCTACTGTAGATTAACTCCAAACTTAAAGATTAGACTTCTGAAAGCAATCCGTATTTCTTGCTACCTCTGTGCAGCACAACTGCTTTCTCCCTGACCATGAGAAGCACATCTACCCTCCCGACCTCAGCAGATGACAGTTCCCAAAGCTGCCTCCTGACTTTTATGGATGCTTCTGTCATATTACCAGTGAACAAAAATAACGATCTAACAACCCCCACCCCCCTAAACTGCATTAAAACTGAAGAAGTTGTATGGGGGGGAAAAAAATACCTGGGACCACAGATAAGATCGTAAAATACACACCACAGTATTTATCTAGAAAACGGTTAAACAGAAAAGTCCCAGAGGTATTTAGCCACCTCACTGCCACAAGGAGGAGTCAGGTAAAACAAATATAACCAAATCCACCACAGGAGCATGCTAACTCTTAGGGAAGGCTGAAACCACAAGGAAACCCTTCAGGCAGAGACATGAAGTGCTCCCACATAACAGCATCACACTTACAATTAATGCAGCAAAAGCTAACAACAGCGAGCTATTTAGGGAGCAGACAGGAGACAGAAGTGAGTTCACACAGACTAACTCCACCTTGGGGCAAAAAGTAGTTCTAACCATTCTTCATCAAAAAATAGGACAGTACAGTCAAACTGCCTGAAGCTGAGAGCCTTCAGCTTTGATATCTTTCCATAATAATAGCTATCACATGAGTCAATGGTCACTGTCAACTTACATACCAAGTCTTCCACAACACTAAGATGTTCAAGCTATATCAGAACAAGATATTAACAGCTCATCTGTTAAAGCCAGAGGGAAAACAGCTTTCTTCCAGAGAGTAAATCATCCAACGAAACTCAAGCAAGTTTACAAACTCTGTAACTGATAACCTGGAAAAGAAGCATGCCCACAGCAGAAAAGACATGGAGAATCAGCTACAGGACTTCAGGCAACCTCCAAATTCTTGCTGTTGCTGTGTCTTGAGAAAGAAGTAGCAGCAAAGACCACCGCCTAGCACAATGTTCAGATGGGCAAGATGGTAAAACCGAGGTATGTCAGGTTCAGAAATCATACTTCAAGAGAGACAATTCCAAAGATATACTAAAGAAGCTCAACTTGTAGACAATCCAGAAGGAAAAGCAAGTTTCCTCAAAAGACCAGTTCTTGCTCTGCTTCCACTGATTTATTTGCAAGTTACTTGCCTCCAAGAATCTCAAGAATCTTCAGTTAGATGCCATATTGTCCAGCTTTAAAAGACAGATTTTGGAAAAACTGAGGGCTGCTGAACAGAAGAAGCTACTGAGATAGCTCAGACTTAAATCCTTCATAAAAAGAGTTCAGCTTGGGTATTAGGATATTAAACATTTGATACAATAAATCACTGAAATTTCGTAAATACTTAAATCTCATCCATCTGGGCTGTCCTCCCAGACCACACCTTAAGTTACATTCCTGTTGTTTTCTTCAGTTTTACAGTAGAAAGCATGATACAGTTACCTTTTAAATAAAACAACAATGCCACCAGTTGTTAATGCTAATATTTGTCTCTTATTTATGAAAGGTAATTTCAAAGCAAAAAACCAACTACGTTCTTATTTGCTAAAACTGCTTGCAAGCACAAACATACATTCATCTGCTCATACTTCCCTTTAGTTTCTGTGGCTTACCAGTTTCAGTTGCCCAAAGTACTGCTTGATGGCCGGCCAAAGCACTGGGGTGTGGAGCTGGGCTTCTGCCCAGCACATTTAGATGTTTCATCAGTGTTCATGCAGAGAACACCCACAAGGACCTTCCTTTCAGATTACATAGTTTGTAGCCTTTGAAGATCTCTACCATGTCTCATTTTTGGGCTTCCACCAGCACTATTACTTCTCAGCCCCACCAGCATTGCTCTTTCTCTCAACTTGAGTGTCCGCCTGGCCTGATCTTCACAAAACCATTCTCTGTCAGCCAGATCCTGTAGATTGTTGCTGTTCAACACCATATGCAAACATTCTTTAAACAAAGCACTTGTGTTCTTATTAACCATGCAGTGGTGCTAACAAACACAACAAACCATTAAAAATGGGATTTATCTGCCCAAATTTAGAGGTTGTTCTGATACATATGCTTACCTTCCAGATTTACTGCACCTCTTCACAGCCAACCAGGGGAAACGGGCATTTCTGTGGCATGACTCACCAGCCATAGACAGGGATTAAGTTGTATCCCATAGATGCCATGTCCTCCCCTCACTACTATAAGAAGTCTAGACATTTAGAATTAGATGAGGAATACCACTTCATGTGACTACTTGTCTTCTCCACCATTCTGCCCCTTAAGCAGAAAGGCCATACTAAAGCAAAGGAACACAGTAGCTGAAAACCTATAGGTATCATAGATCATGTCAACAACAGCTGCTATCACACTACAGCGAGCAAAACAGAAACAAGGTTTTCTTACTACAGGAACTCATTACACCTACTGTGAATATGCTGAATAAAAGAACAGACTAATTTAGGTTAGTCAGGACTTCCAGAGGTCATCACTTCTGTAGACCATTCAAATGTTTCCACTGTAAGTCTTAAGGAGGACATAGCCTCTTCCAATATAACAGTCATTACCAAGAAAGGGAGAGTTAGACTCATACATAGGAAGTCCTGCTTTTCAGGTAATAGAATGTTTGGAAAACCTTGTCCCTTATGGTCATTGAGGTCCAAAATTGCTTGATTACTGGGCAGTGACACCAGTAATGGTGGTAGCAGACAGAAGATTTTACCAGACTACAGAAAAAGGTTTTCCTCACTGACAATACTGAAAGGGACAGTCCTCATTATGCAATACCAGACCAGTAATCTTACAATTCCTTGCAGAAATGCTCTCTGATGTAAACATCTGTGAATGAGGGAAGCATCTGAAAGGAAAACTGAGGATGAGCTTGTTGCCAAAAATTCATTGCGTGCACACACCCCTCCTTTTATTTTGTTTTACCTAACACTATGTTATGGAAACTTTAACTACATACATAAGTGACCAGTGGGTTTCAAACTTGTCTTCCAGGACTGCCCCATAAGGTAAGAAGGATGACTGCTACTGTTGCAATCACTTGTTTCATTTGGCTTGCGAAAAGGTTCTTGTCCTTGACAAGGTGCTGAGAGAGAAGAGCCGTGTCAGTTCTAGCGCTAAACGGTCAGTGCTGAGTCAAGTAGATAATGCTGCTGTGCTGATACAGGACTTGGCGCTATTGCCTCAATGCCAAACTTAACTTGGAAAAGCTGGAAGGCAACAGAAGAAACAATTATGGAACACCTTCAGATGTGCCAGTACCAAGCAAGAGGATGATACAAAGGACTAGTAGCATGGACAGTGTTAGAAGGTCTACCAGAACTTCTATGCTATGGCTGTCATCCAAGGGCAAGATGATAAATGTGTACCTCTCTTGCCTCATCTTTCACTGTACTAACCAACACCAGGGCGTTAGCTTTACTTGCCTGAAAAGACGCTAATTTAACCCCAAGTAACGTCTATTTTATCAGATCAGAATAGAAAGGAAGAAGGTCCTTTCATCTTTTGGCACAGAGCTCCAACAGCAGCAGTATCAGACCCAGGTGATACTTAGCACTTCCATCATCTCTGATTCCTGATAGATGGATGCTCAAAGGTGACCTCGAACATTCATCTTCATTTTCACTGGATAAGTTGACAAATTCCCAATGTTGTCTCATTATGATTTTTAAGGGCTACAAAATATAGAGGAACACATGCCTCAAAACCGCCAGTCATGCGGACTACAGTACCAAAACCAAATCTTTTAGGCAATCACTGAGAAACAGTAACCCTTCCTAGCATAACAAAATATGAAGTTTGATACGTAGTTGAAGGAAGTTTGTAAGAGGAAGGCATTCAGTCTTAGCAAATTGGTAAGAACAGCTGAAGTACCACCACAGAAGGTCAAACTCATATACACACATACTCGCATGTTCCAGGTATGAAATTGCAAGGCACGGAATGGCTTCTCAATGGGTCCCTGGTAAAGCGGAAAAAATTTCCCATTTTCAAAGGGTAACAGTATATACATCTTCACAATTTGAGCAAATATGACAAAGTCACTCTAGAATAGTCTCTGTTCTCACCGCTAGAGTAAAAAGGCACAAAAGTTACCCCAAGACTTCTCTCTTAGAGGCTAAACACTTGCATTTCAATAGTTCTTACAAAGTAAGACTACCAAGAGTAGCACAACCAGTCTTTGTTGTGCCAGGCAAACCATCAGCCCTCTGCTGTGACCTTTGTATTGCATAAAAACTGGGCAGCCCACACTTTACTCCCTTGGTCTAAATGTGTTTATGAGCTGATGACTCTCAAATGCTTTTGATGTGAAAATGTAAGGAATGAGGCAACAGTTACTAGCCCAATATAAACAAGACCATATTTCTATAAGCAGCATGGCAAGCTCTCTGGCTGCCCAAATCCTGGCAGATCTCCAAGAGACGGAAAAAAAAACGGAGGAGTCACAACTACAGTGTATGAGGGAGAGGTAAGCCTGATGATCTAGCTGCAATAAGACAGGTTTATAACATGCCTGCTCTGCTACTCCCTTACATCAGAAGGATTTCAGGTAGTGCTTCTTCTGCATCAGAGGCTGTAAGGCAGATCTCATACAAGGAATTAATCACTGGTTTTGTGTACTTGTCTGACAACTTCAGCCAGCAAAGAGGCAAAACAACGTAACTAACTACTTGAGTGATACTAACACAGTGTCAAAGAGGGTACAAGTCCACCCTCAGGTCCATCAAGTTATAGTATTTTCTTATCTGAAAAATACTCTTCAACAATGACTGGAAGTGCTCACACTGTTTTTTTGCCCCTTATTCACACTCAGCTTCTACTGAAAGGCTTCACATCCCAGGTAATGCAATACAGTCCACGGGAGGAGGCTAACCACTCAATTTTCACCTGAACAGTGGCTTGCAATACAGTATTTGGGAACATAGAAAAAACCACAATACTAAGTCAAAAATACAACTTTGCCACAGAAAGCTCTTTGGCCAACCCTCCTCTTCTACACTGTCAGCATCACCTTCAAAGATTTATTTCTATGGCCTGGAAAATCTGGTGAACTAAATTGGAATCAAGGAATCCAGCATTCATCCCCAGATCTCATGATCACCACCTCGGTAATAAGAAAGCAGTACAAGCTAAATATTTTCCAAATACGTCATGCACTTTTGCTTTGAAGCAATTCACACCCAGATGGCAATGACAATTAAACACCTTCCAATGAGAAGGTAATTTTTCCAAAATGCAAGATCTAAATTTCAGGGAGGTGGACCAATTTTCCAGAGAATCTCCACATCAGCTTTCTAAGCAGACAAGAGGAAACTAAAAAAACCCGTTTCTCCTAACTCGCAATCTAGGGATGATACCTACTATCAGAAAACAGTTCAAGTTTTCACAGGAATTGCCTTTTTTTTTTTTTTTAAGGGGATCATTAATTGTTCTGTCTTTATGTTTCCCAAACAGTAGCCATCAAAATATCAGGAAGGATATTAAACATTAGCTTGTGATTCCATTTCCTCTTCTTCAAGTAAAGCTGTAATGTCCAATTCAGATATCTTTTTAAGTTACAGAAAACTGCAGTCCTGTAAAGGAGCTATGCTGAAAAGTTAAAAACCTCTTTTGTAGTACATACATATAAGTTCAGTGTTTCCATAGATTGGCTTGTCTGGAGGGACTAAACCAACCACTTCAACATGATGACTGCTGCATTCAAATTTAATTTTCCAATTATTTTTTTCTTTGGTCTATGAATTTGGTAGAAGCATTTCCTCCTTGAAGGACTATGCCTTTGAAAAAAAAAAAAAAAGGCTACTTAAGAACTGAACAATAAAAACTTTTGCCTAGGGCAAGGACCAAGCAGGTCTAAAAGAGAAGAATTTCCTCCTTTACTTTATCACATCCTCAAGTAGAGTAAAATTGGACAAACCTGTTATTAACTGAAAAGACACCTTCACTTTAACATCTGAAAAATCCCAGCCAATTATCAACCACAAGTAGCTCCTCTAGCTTACATGAAACCAGATCAAAATTCAGTTCTCTTCTCCATTCACAGGAGATGGAAAGGGAACACTCCTGGTAGGTGATATACTACTAATGCCCATAGAGTGCTTAGTAAAAGTTAAGAGCTGATGGAGTAATACCCTTCAGACCCAAGCCAAGCCCCAAAAATAACAGGTAATGTCTTATCCCCAAGTATGAAGACACATGTTCTAGATTTCTCCCTAGACCGCAGGTACTACATCCACCTGCAAAAGTCTCCCCCACACCACATCCACACGGAAAGGTCCCAGTCCAACTGAAGACACCAAACTGAGACCTCAACTGATACTCTATACCAACAGGCCCACACTGTAGCTAGCAATTAAGGGCTCTCCTTCTACCTCTAACATCACATACATGCTGATTTCATCAGGACCTTTTCCAGATAGCCTCTGGTTCATGATTACAGCCAACTCTTATTATTTCATCTCAATAAGGTACTCTGCTGCTACTCACTTCCATCTGCTGTTTGAGAGAAACCTAACCATTCCAGTAAAAAAAAAAAAAAAAAAGCAGCACAGCTGGTTTGGAGCAGGGGAGGGAGGTGGGGTGGGGGCAGAAAAGGGAATTAAAAAAAATAAAATAAATCACTTCAGACCAGAATGTCTGCTACTCAATTTCATGCCACAATGGGCTAAGGGTAAGACATTAGGGTAAGCCTCATAGGCAGAGCCATTGGGACCAACTGCACTGGGAAGGGTACAGAAATTCTTTCTGTAAGATTAAGATCTTACCAGAAAAAGTGGTAGTGGGGTGGTGAAGGCAAGAAGAGTGATGCATGACTTTACTCAGCCAAGCACAAACACCTTACCTATCCCGTGCAGACCACAAAATTTCTACTTAATTGGTACATATTATCTTCTGCCAAGATCCAGGAATGGATGCTTCCTATTGTTTTTAAGAGCTGCAGGAATTGCGCTCCTCTGTTTGCCACGTGCAAGCAACAGGAGCAGCTCTGAAAAAAACCCAAGAGTCTTCCCATATTATGCTACTGATTCCAGCGTGATCTCAGTGGAGGAAGATTTTATGGGGCCTGCTCAACTGCCTCAGCCCACATGCCAGTTAGAAGCTAAATTACATTATTCTCTTAAGTTCTGTGGGACAGGTAAGCAGGGAGGGATATGCACAGTCCTCAGAAATGCAGACAGTATATTAATTTAAAATTTAGCAACTTTGACATAAAAAAACCTCAAAGCCCATTAAGGAGCAGACAGTCAATCCTTTTGTAAAGCTGAGAGAACTCTGTTGTGACAGCAGACATGGAGTCTGCTGTGTGCTTCTGGAAGCAAAAGATTCTAGAGCGTTCTTCCTGGAAGCCTGGTCTATCTTATTACCTTGTTGGCAACACCCCAGTCAAGAATGACCTGGAAAGAACAAGAATAATAAATCCATTAACTGAACAGTCAGCAGAAGGAAGAGAAATATGAATCCTCTTCCACTCTTCTAATATGAACTCCACTGCATGCTCTGCCGCAGTTAGAAGTTACACTTACTTCCAGCTTGATAAACCACTAAAGAAGTTTTCAGAAGATTGTTCCAAATATCTTTCTAGTTTTGTGGTTGGAAAATAAGTACTTGAGCTCTTACTAGCATGTGACAGTTACTGACAAAGCCTACACTAATTGTAACATCAGGTCCATTACCAACTTAGATAATTTCATTAATCAGAAAGGCTCATCTACCCTTCAAGTCATGCAATTGTCCCAGATTTCTTGAGGATGTAAGAGGAGAGAGTCTTTAGGATTCTGAAAGCTTTTTTTTGATGACTGTTTCTACATTAATGTCATTTTTTTAGTTTATGATTAGTGCTGGACAAATACTTTAAAAAAAGCTTCAAGGCCATGGTGAGCAAAAGCCACATATGTTTTAGTATTAAAACATAAATTTACTTTTAACAGGGAAGAATATAATTTAGCCAAAGGTTAGACAGAGCTTTTCACCTCACGAGTTTATACAAACTTCACAAGACACTGACACAGCCACTACATCTGCTAATGCACCATTCCTGGGACTGCAGATGGCTGCTTGACACAGAGCAGGGAAGTCCCTGTCTTATACCTACCTCTTACATTCCTCTTGAAGGATTAGTTGCTCTGCACTACAAAATAAGCTAATCCTTCTCATCTTTATGTAGGCTAGGCAAAGACAAAACAAATGAATAAATTTGTTTGAAGGTCAGACAAAAATCTGGCCTTAAGTAAGCTTACGGAATGAAGCTTCAGAGACTGCTCTAAGCTAGGTAAGAACCATTTATTTCCTTCAGCATGGGGGAGAAATGTATTGGTTTCTAAAGAAAACGTCACAAAGTCAAGCGTATGCAGTAACAAGGAAAAAACCCATCACATTAGTAGGTGATGTCAGACAAAAGTAATCCAATGACAGAATGTAAACAGTGCTATGTTTTGTTGACATTTGAACTTAACACAGGAATTACTAAAATTCTTATTTTCCTTCAAAGCATTAGTATCAGCTTCAAAGGAAAAGAGAAGATCAGATTCCTGTGTCACAGTATGCACCTGATACAAGTTAAAACCAACATAGAAAGTAAAGGCAAATCTGGATGTTACCTTATTTCCCCAGATCACTGCCACATTAAATGCATTAACACTTGCAGAGTACTCCAATACTGAGCTGAAGACACAAGCTGGTAACCAGTAAACCTGCATTCAGCTCAGTAGTGTTTTCCTGGAGTCTATTATAAGAATAATCCAGATCCATTTATTGAATAATTAGAATGAAGAACAGCAAATGAATGCTCATTCAGAGTAGCCCTTCAGGGGACAACCCTCCTAACTCCCTCAAAGCAGGGGGCTGTGAAGCATTTGTTCTCCTGTCGTTTGCATCTTGGGAGATATGCAAGATATTAGAAAGACAGTTTATCCACACACTGTTGCAACTTGCCCAGTTTCCCCAACATCCACAGAGTCAAATTACCAAACTTCACAGGATAGCTCATAATATCTAATTGTCTCTTGACTCCCTTCCTGGTCAGATCGGAATTTTAGAAGTTTCCTTAATGTGCGTCAGGCAAAGATAGCATCTTCTCTGGGAATGGAAAAGCCTGAAGCTTGTCACGAACGAGGAGTACTTGTGGGTCATAGGCAGGGGAAAGCCACACCCCTGGAGTTCAGTATGATTCTATAGATATTTATGAGGAGCAAATACTTAAGGCTACATCTGTATTAATAAAAGGGTGAAAGAACAGTTCACTGTCAAGTCTAAATTTAGAAAACCGTGCCAGCTAGCATTCTCCCAGGCAGTATCTGCCACTTCTCGGGGTTCACTGCAGGCTAGGGACAGTTTCGGACAGGCAGACTACACGCAGATACTCTATTTTGAGGGAAATAGAAGCCAGGCTATACTAGGGCAAACCGAGCTGTGCCAGTGGACCTCAAGCAGGTAAACAGACCTTGGCTCCGTACATTTATTTATTTAGTACAGATGTTGCTCAAGCCTGTACCAAGTGGCACATTCTCTGGCTGAAGCACAACACAGTCTTCCCTTACAGGATGTGCTGCCTGACGGGAGCGCATGGGATATAGCACTGCTTTCACAACAGCCGAGCGTAGGTGCCAGCTGCACAGGTGTATTCCTGACATGCAGGACCAGAGCAGTGTGCTAGCACTAGAAGCAGCCAGAAGTTTGGTAGCTGCTGGAATTGAGAGGCCCCCATGCCTTCTGACTGACAATTAAGCAGGGCTGAGGAGGCAGTCAGCCCATGCCTTTATTAGCTACTATTTCTACTGTTTAAGGCCTTGCCTCTGTTTCCAAAGCAATGGCACCTTACCATCTTCTCTTTTACTCTGGGTTAAAACAAGATTCCTTACAAAACTTTACACTAAATCACTCAAAGACACCAAGACTAAACATTTACTTTTATGAACAGACGCTGCTTGAGCTGTATGACTTATGCCACATTATATAAGTTCACATCTCCAGTTTTCCCACAGCTAATAACAGTTTTAGAATACTTTCCACAGTATCTCATAAATAATCTTCCAGGGTAGAAATACGCGATGTGTGCTGTGACTGCTGACCAGTAGAGGGAGACGGGATACTGCAGTCAAATAAAAATCCAACGGCAGAATCTTTCAAAGGTTGCCATTGGAACACACAACCGCTCCATTTTTATTTCTTCTTCCATTGATTGCTACTAGCTTATACTAACGGAGGCAAAAAGCGAGCCTGTATATATTCTGTTGTAGCTCTAGCATTATTAAGAACCTGAATTCAAATCTTTGGAGAATCTTTTCAAGGCACCAGGCTTTTTTTTTTTTTTTTTTTTTAATTAGGAGAAACAGTGATGTGGGTAGGGGTGAAACAGATCCAAGAAAGTCAAATATCTGCATAATCCTCTCTGTTTGAAAGAATTCACAGACACTGCATGTTCCACAAAGCTGCGTACCACGTTCTCAAAATAAAAGCTGATACAAAGTCCTGAAGTACTGGAAAATAAGTAATTTATATTTTAAAAATTAAAACACAAAGAACATTTTGGAAGTTTTTGTTTGACTACCCTTACTAGGTATGTTCTCCACCATTTACTTATTCAGCTGTTTAAAGAAAAGCTGTTCTATTTTTATATTGCAGATACATGTATGTGCACCAGCCACACTGATCAAACTGAAGAAACAAAGTGTTTCGAAGATACTGAAGGTGTAATATTAATACAAGGTGCTAGGAAAAGAACTACAAAGGGAAATACTGAAGAGAAGTATTTAGAAGACCTCCTAGCAGTACAGCCCAGGATGAGCATTCGGATCAACCTGCTTTATGTTTTCTTGAATAAGCCCATAGTTTCCTAGTTTTGCAGAACTTGAAAAGTTGGAAGAGAGTGCCAGTGCTGGAAGAGGGCTACTGCTTTATAATAATATTACATTTATTATAAATTAAGTACTATGCAAACTGGGATTAAAGGAATGGTGCAGAGTCCAAAAAATGCAGTTTGGAGAAAAAACCCAAACTACCTCAGTAATCCAGGTTCAAAACACGGTCCACATCTGTCATATACTAGAGTCTGAATGAGTAACTACAGACTCCTCTTCTACCATCACTGCTTTCAAATAGCTGGAGAAGCAGACTGAGAAATTACCCCATGATCACAAATCAAAGCATGCCTTGTTCTCCAGCTGCAACCCATGACCATCATTAGGGATCCCAAATAAACCAGGGATTTTGGTGGAGTGTTGTTGAAAATTTCTTCCATTACCATGAAGCTACCTGTTTTCCTTTACAGTGAAAATTCACAAGGTTCATTCTCTCACACTCTGATTCTGCAAGTACTACCTCACACTGGCTTACCAACTGGAGACGAAACTCCAACTTCTTTAATTATCTTTAATAATTTAATAATTAAATTTTTTAAAAACCCCCTTCTTTAATAGCATTATCTCAATGCTCCATATCTCAAACAGCTCCAGCAATGAAAACTGGTTATCCAACATGATTTTATGTAATTCACAGAGATCTGGGGAATCCAAAAGGAATGGGTGACCTCCCTTCCATGGCCCCAGGATTAACTGGTTCGTGGAAGAAAATTCATCTTTCCAACTGTGACAGTGACTGAGCTCAAGCCTTTACCCGGGTGATCACTGACAGCTGAGAACTCAACAGGTTGTGGGTCATGCCAACAAGCTGCAGGTACCAACTCCCACCAGATTATCTCATAGTGTAAGAATAAATATCCCCTGGAACCAAAAGGAAGCTAATAGTCTTTGAGAAGAGCTGAAAGAATGACAGTAAACACCATCACAAATTTGACCTTTCAGGTCAGAGGTCTGAATTCCTTAGTCCAGATTTGACAGTCATGCTCTTTTGGCCAGAAGGAAAAACCGCAGAACTTTTCCCCTCCAAGGTGGTGAAAAAGTCAACACTATCAACCTTCCAAAAAAGCAAGCTTCTGAGACACAGAGAAAGAAATCTCTGAAAAGGAATGTTGCAAAAAGTATTTGTTAGTATTGTATCTAAATATAATGGATACTCTTCATTAGAGCTTACAGTGCTTGCACAATCAGAGTCCATGTGACTGGTGAAATGCAAGAGCAGATGCAATTGGAAGACTAAATCAGTCAAGAAGTGGTATATATAAAGAAAATCAGTAATGTGAACATCTTAGAACTGATGTGTCTGTACTCGAAAGCTCCTCCACTAAGACTACACACTACCTTTTTCCATCTCCAATCACAGATCAGGTGTCTTTTCACTACAAAATCCGGTGTCCAATAAAGCACACTGAAGAACTGTAGGGAAATAAAAGTGATCATTCCATTGATACAAAGGTGCTTAAAGATAAAAAGTTTCCAGGAGAAGTCTGGTTTTCTGGGTAAAGGAGCAACTAATCTGACATGAGACACTGACGACCAGCTGTTACATTCAGCATTACCTTCTTGGCTACCAAATCAGTTAGCAGCAGGAGGTCCTTTGGCGCACGGGCAGAACCTTAACCACAGCCCTGCTTAAGTTTTAACACAATACTAGTACTGGCTAGGATACTTACCTTGAAGGACCCAGCCAAAGTATTTGGCAACACATTGAAGCCTCAGTGCACTCAGTCTAAACAGGGTCAAGAGATGAAGGAAGCTCCCTCACTAGTGAGATGCCTGGATAATCGAAAAAGTCCACTGCTGAAGTTGCTTTTTTTGTAGTGAGCAATAACTGAAGCTCCAGTGCTTCTAGCCATGCTGCAGAACTTAAGGATGCTGTTGGTCATTGTATAAACAGACTAATAGGTGTGCAGTGCTCTTGATCCACCCCATTCCTTTGCCTTGCTGCGCAGTGCAGGCTTTCCACCTTTTAGCTCACAGCACCCAATCTACCACTATCTGATACGCAAGATGGTTCTGTGAATATTTTGGCACTAGATAGCTATTTATTACATGGCTGTCTCTGACTGTGGAAAGCTGAAGTATAATTGAGTACATTCCAGACCAAAATTACTTCATGGGCTTAGTTAAGCCAGAATTGAGGCATTTTAAAAAGAAAAACAAAACACCGAAAAAACAAAAACCAAAGCAAGCCAAAAAACACCAACTGCAAAATCCAGGAAACAAAAAGAAAGCCACAGCTTTCTACCACACTGCAGAACAGATTAGTCTCTCTCTATAGCAGGCAGCTAATGCCTTCTTTTGGCAAACAAACTCTTCAGACAGAGCCAAGAGTCTAGCAGATGATTTACTGATTAAAAGCAAAATGAGAAACTGAAAACAAAATTTTTCTGGAGAATATAATAATTTGCATAATTAAGCCATCCATTTTAGTCCTAAATTGTCTTACTAGTATACTGGGAACAGTCTCAAAACACCTGGATACTCTTTAGCTATTGCACAGGGACCTTTACACAAAATGTCTTTATGTAAATTTTGATAGCCATGAAGAAGCCAATTTAAGTTTGGGCTCATCTGAAAGCTTTTTAGATAGTGATTCCAACTGAAAATCAAATTATATCCTCTCTTTCTCTTTTGCTAGTAAGTCTTACCCCAGCTCCTCCTCTAATATTAAACACAAAAGATACAGTTTAAGCAATATGGTTTTGTACAGTCAAAGTGAAGCATTACAGGAGAATCTCTCTCCAAGAGATCAAGTTTAACACTCAGGAAATACTCATTTAAAAAATAATTAACTGCAAGCAAAGGCAGACTGAAAGCAGAATACTCACTTGTAGCGTAGTGTCGAAAACAACAAGCTTAGAACTTGTTGGAACAATATCGTAACACTTGTGTGACCTCATG
Organism: Falco naumanni; assembly: GCF_017639655.2. Classification (NCBI taxonomy): domain Eukaryota; kingdom Metazoa; phylum Chordata; class Aves; order Falconiformes; family Falconidae; genus Falco; species Falco naumanni. Next base: position 55,407,563 of record NC_054057.1, on the reverse strand, counting down.
AATCGCACATAAATGTCACTTTCCGATTCTTCAAGTGCTGTAAGTAAAAACATTATGTTGTTTTATTTAAGTAACCTTAAAAAAAAAGTAAAACACATGCCACATCAACTAAACACCACTGCAGATGGATAACCCTAAAGCAAAACTCAAATACACACTTTCAGATCTGGACAGACAGTCATAGTTTTGTGCTCTGCATTTCAGACTCATCTTTCCTTTCAAATTGAATCGAATAAAGACAAAATGCATTGTTCTTCCTTGATGAGAAAAGACTTCTGCACTGAAGCTTTATAGCTAAAAAAAATTACCTTGGTTTTCTAACAGCAAACTATTGGACTATGCATCTGAACTCTAGTTATGTACAGAAGAAAACAGTTTAAAACTCAAGCAGTGTCAGGCTTAACTCAAGCTCCTTAAATTAGTATTTCTCTAATTTCATCTCTCTCCAGTCCACTTTTCACATAGTAATTTTGTATTTTCTAAAGAGACAGCAGGCAAATTATGTAATCAGTTCCATTCTCTTCAGGCTACTTCACATACAGCATCATGAAATCAACACTTTATTTATAAATAAACTTTTTTTTTTAATATAAAGCCACTTGGCTGGAATGGGTTTAGTGTGGCATGTCTGCAGCAAGGACATGCAATCCAGTCCATACTAATTTAAATTTACTTAGCGTTTGTCAGAGTTCAGATGCATATATTCTTTAGATCTACTCAGGTATGTTAACTTTTTTTTTTTTTAAAAGCAGTCTGGCCCTCCATTCTTTACAGCAGGTAATTAGAACCTGGTCATGGTTAACCCCTGCATCAGATATGCACCCTTTAGACCCTGTAATAATGCACAGAAACTTACTTGGTCATATGTTAAAACTTCTGAAGCACGGAGAAAAAAAGAAAACAAACAAAAAACCCCCTTGAAATACCTACTCATCATTGAAGAACTGGATTTGCTCGAAATTAATCATCTAGCACTGGAAAAATAATTTGTCACTTCCACAAAGTGACTCATCACAGCTTCTTTAGTCCAATCCTACAGAAGCAAAGCTGGACCTCCCCTGCAAGAGGCTACATGACACAGGCAGCCTCTTTTACGTACTAAGCAAGTCTTTAATCTCCAGCTCTCATTACTCTTAAAATTAAGTGCTTTTTCTCCACTGAAACACAAACAATGTGAAATAAAAGTTCCATAGGAATACGGAAGAGAGTTGACTGAGGAGGAAGCAGAAGGAAAAAAAAAATGTTGGATTTATGCTCCTATAAATGTCAGAACCAAAAGTGAAAACAGCAGGAGATAAGAAAAATTGGTAAGAGATTAAGAAACCATGCAAACTGATAGGGAAAGGACTAGGTAGACCGAATTGGACAATGCTGGTAGGAAGCAACCTTTATGAGATGATCCCAAAGGGGAACTGGTACTGAGGTACTGACTCATCAAGGGAACGTATAGAAGAGGTTAAAAAGGGTAGTTTGTGGCAAAGAAACTTTTATATAACTCCGTAATATACTAACAGCTTATAAACCTTTAACCTCTCCAACAGCATAAACAGCTACTGTCTGTATGATAGAAATTTAATGATCCTGTGATAAGAGTGAGTTGTTGGGTTTTTTTGTGGGGGTTTCTTTTTCTGTGGTTGTTTTTTTAAATACACAAACCACAAGCAGGGAGGGAACGAGATACTAAGCATTAAGAACAGTATCATGAGAACATTCAGGCGACACACCAAGAACTCTGGTCTTTAGGAAGTTACGGTTGCTTCCACAACCACTAATACAACCACTGATACTCTGTACAGTATCAGAATCCTTATTTACGTTAATCTCAATTTTTTTCCACGGGACAGTACACAATGAGTACTTGTACTTGAAATGGTAAGTCCAATCATCAGCAAGTAAGATTGGCTACCAACATGATCTGTAACCATTCGAGAGACACCATACTGTTATGTCTTTCGCCAGTGCTACAAGAACTGCAACAGTTAGCCTACAGAACAGGACAAAACTAGTTTCTTCCAATTTCAGTCCCCTGCCTCTTTCATCAGATACATTCCAACTGGTGCAGCCGGCAAGACAGCAGTCCAAGTCCGGAGTCACCTGCAGACCAAGTCTATTCCCCATGTTGACTGAAAGAGGTTCTCCACAACCTTCACCAAATATCCAGAAACTACTACAAGCATGTGTACCCAGGGAAGTTACTATTCTAATTCTGAATCTGTTCTATTGAGTCTATAGCCTTAACAATGCAACTTTAAAGTATACTACAGGTAGAAACAAGCATAGAACACCTCAAATAGTAGTTAAACTACAAACCAAACAACTATTTTTAGCTGCAAAAAATTTACACTCTTAGCAAAGCGCATAATTCCTCAATACAGTTTTGACAACTCACCAACAACTATGTAAATGTAATGTATCACAATAGCAAGTGCTGTAATGGTGAAGCAGGACACGTTGCCAGGTTTAATTAGGTAAGGCTGTTAACGGCAGCCACAGTTATGAACTCTGTATTGACCAGCAGTGAAGTGCCTATAAATCCTTCTCTCATTTACCATACACTCCCACTCTCAAACACAGTTTCAGCTGGACCTCAACAATCTTCATCCACTTCGTGTTCTTGGGAACGGTTAGGTGCTATCTCATTCTACATTATTTTCCAACTCAGAGAAAGCACCACAAAACAACCACTTCCTAAACTGAATCTGAAAAGTTACAGTTAAAAATATTCAGAAGCACAAGATGGCTATCTCCGAGCACTGTTTAACACCCATATAAAGAGTAGGAAACACTGGCAGGATCTGAACAAGGATTCAATTGTCCAGCTGAAACTGAGGTTTATTTCCACCAAAGATCCTTAAATTATAAAGAAGTATAATGCACTGCTTTATTAGTTACTAACTAAACATGAAAAGCACAAGCAGCACTGATTTAATACGTGATTTCATCAGGTGTCTGTTGGAAAGGATATTTAAGACCTTCTAATACCTTCAGCTCCTTGGGATCACTGAACAGACGCTGTAGCCTAATTCTCTGCACAGGTATTGTATGTGCATTATGAATATACAGCTGCTCAAAGGAGAAAAGGTCTCTCAAGCTGAAGGCTGAGGACATCTCAGGGGTGCATTCACACTCATCTTTCATTTTCATGCACAGCACAAGTGGACAGGGCATAATCATTTCCACAGTTTCTCTCATGTTTCAGAAGACAAACTTACTGCTTTTGGTTGCATCCAACCATCACTGTGCTGTAAATACAAATAACTGAATATAAACAACAATCTCCATTAGGATATTTCTACTTTATTACCTATTAATTTTCTAGTTCCAGTCTCACTTGTTTTTCTGATAAATGCTCATCCTTTCTGGCTACTATTAAGCTTCTGCAGTCTCAACCAGTACCTGCAAAGCTGTACTCCCTTCGGATGCACAAGGACAGATGCTTTTGAGCTCAACTTAAAATCTCACTCAGTTTCTGCATGTCACCTCTGATCTGCATAACAGATCATCCACCCAACATGCAGGAGTTATGAACATATACTGGCCATTCGTTCACCATAAAGTCAGTAAGATATTCAGATGTTGGTATGACAAGGGTGTACTATATTAACAAGAGGTGACGTAAAAATCTCTGCTCTTGCCTGAGGAAGTGACTGAGGTATCCAAAATTAGATTTGCATAAGAAGCCTCATTCACAGAAGCCCCAGTTACACTAATTTAATGCTTAAGATGTCCTAAGCTATGTTACACTGATGGGCCACAGAGGAGAAGGCCCACATGCTAAAGCCCAACTTCTTAGATCAGGGACTTTCTGAGCAAGTCTTCCTCCTCCTTGGAAGCTGAACTGCCATCACAACTGCGCTAAGCACTGTTTGTCCTTGACATTCCCGTGAATTGTATTCCTTCTGCCATGGGCAGATGCCCGATGTATGCCTTTCTCACACTGCTTCTGCAGCGACTGTTGCAGGGAGTGGGGAGATGGAAAGGCACTAACCAACGACAATTGCCATGCATGGCAAAGGCAGTACATTTGCAGGAGCTTAGCTTAGGTGCAGACCAAGACTTAGGGCCCTGCCTCCAGTCAAACCTCAGTTTTCTACAGCTCATGACCTGGAAGTTAACTGGCTCACAGACAGAACAGATTCCCAGCAGGAGGTATCTTAATCTAGAGCAAAATCAGGGGATGAGAAGAGTCCGCTAATAAGTAGTTGAATGTGTACTTCCATGCAGGCGTTCATGCATGAAAGCTTATTTCTTGAATATTCATCTGAAAGTTATTTTGCAAGTGGACATTCTCTGTGCACCCCCTTTCCCCAAGTCAAGGTGAAGGCAAAACAAATCCAAATCCCCAGTGCTATTTTTGCCAATTTCTAATAGAGCACAAACAGAAGTCACCTGGAAGTTTAACACCTGAACCTTGCCATACAGCCAGAGTAAATTATCTCTCTTCATTGGCATTTTACTTATTCCTACAGGTAGAGAACCTTTAAAGATTTGTATTTCTGCCACTCTACTCCCCAATCTCGCTCACTTAAGACCAAATGATTTTTACTCCCTTCCTTTCTCCCACCCTTCACTATAAAATGAGACATGCTTTATCTTTTTATTTCAGTCAGTAAATATTATTTACAAAAACATGACAGCTTTTTTGTGTGGGCTTTTTTTTTAAACAGATTAACTATTCAGTGATACTGACTCAGAGATTGCAGTGGGACTTGGTACTAAGTGTAACTGTCTACAGAGCCCTAAGGTAGAACTACCATCTGAATACGCCTCATAAATGACAGGGAAACTTCTGCAGCATTACTGAAGCCATTTCCTCAGAGATCTACTGCACAGATGTCTTCAGTTCCACTCATACCTTTGCCACCATGCAGGGTGCTTTTCTACTGTAGCTTTTCCCTCAGAATTTCATGGCCTTCAAAAGAAGAAAAAGAAGAGAAAAAAGAAGCACCTGCAGATGGAAAACATGAACATGCAGTAACACATATAGTCAACACATATTGAAAAGCTTCCAAATACTGTGACATAAAAAACCTACAGAGAGCTCCTAGAAGTGTTGCCTGCAATCCACAGGCTGTACTTCTGGGCTATATTCATACTGAGCTGGCCTAATAACAAGATCCTGGATGGTATGTGCTTCCTAATTTCAACAATACAAAATAATGACCTTGTACTTTGTAATACAGCTGTATCACGTTCCTTGTATTTCTCTACTGATATCCAGTCACATTTCAAGTTTAGTCTGTGGTTTCAGAAGTGTTGGAAAGGAGGCCATAGGGTTCCACAGAGACTGCTTTAAAGAGTTAATTCCACCACAGACCACAGCCATGCTGCTGCAGCTCTCTATAGCACCCCTGCTCCTCCTGGTTAGATTGAGAGTTGGTAACTCTAGTAATTCTCATTTGAAGCACACAAAGAACTCTTCTTATGGACCTAAACAAGTGTTTGTGAAACTGTCACTTCTAAGTTCACTATGACATTAACTGCCAATTTTTTAAAAGCTCTTTTAAAAAAAAACAGCCGGCAGCATTATGCAAAAAAATACTCTCAGCTGTCTAGCTAGGTGAACAACTTAGAGGAAGACAGAACCACATATATACAAAATAATTCCACAATCCTCCCTGATTTTTAATCAGAGCCAGCTGAGGAAACTGTGCAACTTTAAAAGCTTAGAGTTTTCTTACAGCAGCAGGAGCTAAGCACTCCCAGCACCCAACACTAGACTCTTCAACTTGATTACTATTAGCATAACCATCTCCCCTCAGCCAGTTCAGATGGTGGGTAAAAGGAAATGGACAAGGGAGTAGAAATGTACTTTTGTGATATTCTTATGTACTAAATAGCCTAGTTACTGGAAAGGAAAAATTATTTTCAGTTACTGCACACATACATATCTGTACTTTAGGTTACTCCAAGTCACACTGCTATTCTAAAAAAAGTCAAGTAATATGTTGAATATCACATTTCAGATGCCAGAGAATGAAAATGTTACAGTTAGAAACAAAAGGTATTTTTCATTCCAATGTTTACTACAGAACTGATCCAACATCAATACATTATGTATATTATGCAGTTTATTGGTATAATTATACCCATAAATTTTACTAAAAGAGGTATTATTCCAACAAAAGCACTCTATGCTATTCTCTCTTATATCAATTAATCAAGTAAAATAATTAAATCTTTTGTTAACATAGAAATAAAAAAACGAACTTAGACAAACATACACCACATGAAAACAAGAGCTGGAGAGTTGTTCACGTACACCTGGCTTAAGCTACAATTCAAAAGAGAAGTTTTTCACACCCCTAGCCAACACTTCTTTGTCAGGAAATACAGAATAACTCTACCTTTTGAAAGGCCAGGTGACTTCACAGCAGCATAAGCAGCAGCACAGTAGTAGCACAGTAGCAGCAGCCACTGATCCCTACGCACTGGCTGTGTGGTTCCATTCCCTCCCTCAAACAGCTTCTGAATTTACACAGAACTGTTTCACAAGCTGGCTGGAAAAGCTGAATTTGTCACAAGTTATTGGCTTCCTGACAGTGCCAGTTTTAGGTCCATTCAGCTACCACACCTAGGTGTGTGGCAAGCAGATTTTTCCTGCCCTTTCCCTACACAAGAAGCTATACAGTACAAGGAACCATCCTTACTGTGGCAGCTAGCCATGAGATCAGCTTAGCTATGCCGAATGGTGCCAGAAGACACCAGGGTCACTAATCACTTAAATAAGCCAGTGCAAGTTACCCTCTCTCCCTACTGTTATAGATAACTCTTGCTAGGGTATACAATAGGTAAAGATGTCATTAACCTTGTAAATTGTTCTTCTGCCTGCATTTTTATCTGAAAGTTGTCACCAAAAGGCTATAAAGTCTCTGTTCACCCCTAGGCTGAACTTACTAAGTTCCTTAATATCCTGAGTAACCTCTCCCACAGCTTTCAGATGACAGCAGTTCTAGTCTAAGTCATTTACACACCACTTCTAACAGACCTGAAAAAACATCCGGGATGGATATAGTTAATACATTCCAAGAGCAACAGTGATACCACATAGCAAGAACAACAAACTATTCCTCAGATGTCTCTACAAGCTCACCAACAGCCCCAGAAACATGATTTTCCGGAGAAATGGAAGCATCTGAATGAAGTGGGATTTCAGGAACAGTGTTCCAGGAATCAAATGTTCTGGTAGGATTTTATCGGCATTCCTCAGCTAAGGGACGGACAGGAACAGATTTCGAGAAGGAATCTGGTACTACACTGTGTACAGTATGTTGCTGTGATCCCAATCAACAGCTTTAATTCAACCCACCTTCTATAAAAGAAGTACAACTAACTTGTTAGATTTTTAGGTAAGTTTGAATGATATACAGACAAACTGAAGTGTATACGGTATATTCTGTGAAAAGCATGGGACCTGAGGGATAGAAGAACAAGAAACTGAAGTTTTGTCACAGAATAATGCAGTAAGAGGGCATGACTTTTCAGTCTGCTGAGCTGTCTGTTAAAGAGCCAAGAACACTGAAAACAGTGGACAAGAAACAAGACACCAGAAGCCAAACCAATTTCAGACTGGGTAGGAGAAGAATAACAACATAGTTTCAAAAAGGCAAGCACAGAAAAGAAAAATTATATTGTACTGTATCATTTGATTTCTGTTTATTCAAGATGGAACTTTACTCAGCAAAAAAATTACCCCACCAAAATAACCATTCATGCAATAAGTCACAGGGTAAGCCCGAGTGGTAAAAAATAAATGGAAAAAGCAAGAAGAGATGGTTACAAGGATGCCTATTTGAAGTGGCAGGAGATAAATTATCATTAAGTTTTTAGAACATGATCAGCACAACTTTGTTGCAGAGATGGCAACCACAGCTAGCAAAGCGCTACTTCCAATTTTAGAGGGCAAAAACCCCCAAACAGTTTTGAAGTTAATATGTAGGAAGTAATAAGATGACAGTGATAGGAGTTGACTATTCCATCATAAGCTGAAAGGATTTCAAACGCAAGGAACCAAAAGAGAGGATGTAGTGACAGAGACAAGATTTTTTTTTTCTTCCTGAAAACTGCAAAGAGCTTTAAAATATCCTGGCAGACCACACATTAAAGTTACACAGTAGCATTATTCATGCAGCCACAGGCTATATGATATGGATGTTGCAGATTGAACATTTCCCACCCGGATCTAAAGGAATGCATGAGCTGGCAGCTAAAGAAAGATCATAGAAACTTTACAGATGTAAGATACTCTGATACAAAGAAATGATAGGAAGTGTGTCTAGAGATGAGTATTAGAAGCTCCTTCAATGATCCAAGATTAATTCAATTACATATTACAGGAAGAATACATGATCTGACAGGAAGAATAGGATTTTAAAAAGTGTGAGCACACAAGGGCAACATTTGAGTAAGCAAGCTCTACCCTGCTAACTATCTCATCCTACAAATAGGAAGAGGGTCTAGAGGTACATAAAGAGGGAGAATAGGTACATCAACAGGTAAATAAAATTGGATAGAGAAGCGCACACTTTTGTTGCTCGAGTCTTCAGAAAAAGTTTAATAGTTTCTAATAATAGTGACAAGCTAAAAGAAACCATAACACATCTTGAAACATTTCAGTTCAATAATTATATCCATAATTGCTTAAGACACTCCTAACAAAGTTCAGGATTGCTTGTATTTACACCTTATTTTTGCACACCTTTTAGTATGTCTTTTGAGTTCTAGAGTTTGTGCAAATGTTCAGTCACTTTAGATCATTAAGGCAACTAAGATGTTTTCTCCCCTTGTCACAAGGAGTTGCTTGATGCAGAGACAGCAGGTTATTACATGTGTACACAGGAATCACTCTAGTTAAAAACAAACATTCCTGAACCTCGCAAGCTCAGGAAGGAGAAGATACAATAACAGTCAAAAGAGAGCTAAACTAATTAAAAACCAGTCAGAATTCTCAGGTACATATTGAAGCAAGTCATTAAAGCCAGTGTATTTGTAAAACCCTACAAAAGAAACTCATCAAAAGGAAAGAAGAAAACCAATATGGTTGTGTCAAGAATCAGTTTTTACTCAGGATAAAATGATCAACTGGATGGGGGGGGCGGGGGAAGAGGATCGACACAAAACAAAACAAACCTCCCCCCCCCCCAGTATGCTGGAGACACTGATTGCAAAGAGAGCTTGGATACTATGTGTGGAAAAGATACAGTAGCATCACCACAAGGTAGTGGCATAACAAGCAATCCCAGATACAGCAAAACTAGTAAGATTTTTTTTTTCAGTGGGTTTGCAAAACTGGATGACAACTGCATGTTTAAAAAATGAACTCTAGTTCAGCCTATTCTCAAAGTTGGAACATTTGCAAGGTCCCTCTTATGTAAATCAGGTAGTGAAGAATGGCATGCAAGTTAAGGCTACATGTCTTTAGTTTTCCAAAAGTCACTCCGGAACAGCTTTTACCAGTAGCTTGGTATTTCACAGGGAAAACACTGCAAGAAAGTCTCAGAGGATCAGGGCTTCATTTTATTCAGCATTCTCCTTTGTGATCTTCAAAACAGGCATAGAACAGGCTTCAAAGAGTTTGCACTAAGAATTAAGAAACGGTTGCAAGGCTTTAAACCTCATGATATCTTGAAACTGAATTTGTAAGTGGTTTTGAGTTAATATGATCTTTCAGAGAATACCAGAGTCTGAAAGGAACGCTCAGTTGGATGACCACAAATTAGGCGAGTGACTAAATATCACTACTATTAAGAAAGAACTACCCTGTTACTGATTTGATTTGCTATAGTAGAAACAGGGCTGAAAAGGCACAGTTTGCTTAAACAAAGTAACAAGCAAACAAAAAACCACCCCAGCTGTTAGAGAGCTATTAACACATTCCAGAAGCTAGTTAGACAGAACAAAGCAACCTTAGGACGCTGCACAGTCTCCTTCCTTAAAGATCCTAAACATGGAAGGAGACAAGCATCCACAACTGCATAAGCACATCCTGCTTTAGTGAAAAACAAAAAAAGGTTATTAGTTCCTGAGAATACTTCAAAAGATCCACTTTTCTGGCTTTGAGGCTTAAATATCTCCATTTCTTCAAACTTCAATAGCAGCTAAGACTTGTAAGAGAAAACTAACACAAACAGCTGCCTGAAACAATGAAAGATTCAGACTGTTTCTCCATCTTCCTGGTATGCATAGCACACTTCAAAATCCAGCACTCAATTTTGTTTCTCATTTTTGGAGTTAGTAAGTGCCGGTAAACATGCTGACAAGTTAATACCTTTTTTTTTTTTTTTTTTTTTTTTATTGTAGCTCGATGAGCAAATGATTAAGTGAGATTTGAAGCAGACAAAAAAAAGTGATAAGCAGCTTAAGAAACTTCACATTCCAGAGGTAATCATAGTAACTCTGGAGATTCTTGTCCAAGCAGGCAAGCAAATTTATTTGTTTACAAGCAAGGACTGCCTTGTTTAGGGACTAACTGGTAAACAGTACCAGAAGTCCAAATGAATACTTTTGAAACAGCCCACTATCACTTACATCAGCTTTTGGTCAAAGTTAAAGATTTCTGCTTTAAGGAAAGCTACATCACTGTGGTTTTGTGAATAAAGGTAGCAACACCAGCCTGCAACCTAATAATGCTTCTAAGATTTTCACCACAATAAAGAATAAATTGACCTGAAGAATTTTAAAAAACATGTTCAAGATGTTCCCTTGACAACAAGCACTATGATTTTTCCCTAAGCATCCCAAACGAAGATCTAATTTAAGATGTCGCCTGTCTGGAATGCAGGCATGCTCTTCAAGATTGCAAGATGCAGGCCACTACACACAAGAAACTAAAAATGGTATTAAGCCGCTGAATATTAATATCAGCAACCACATACTGGAGAGTTGAATTCAAGGAAGTTTAAGGTATGCAATTAATAAAAGAATAAACCAGTCTGTATCCTTAGTATCCATATAGAAGATTGGTAACCCATTTGAACATTTGCTATTTCTTTGGAGCAAGTTTGTGGTTTTTTTTTTTAAAGTAAGTCACTCAAAAAAGTACTCAGGAGTCCAAGCAAGGCTACGGCAGCAGAGATACATGCAACTGCTTGTGTAGAGCAAAGCGTTCACCTTCCACACTATGGCATTCAGAGTCTTCTATTAAAGGCAACCACACAATCCCTTTCACCGAGTGGTCCCACTCCATCCTGAAGTATTAAAAGTCTACCCTACAAACTCATTCCTATAGTAACTATGCTGGAAGTTAGAATACTATTCCAAAGCTTATACAGGAAGAGTTTATACCCATTTGTTCTTGTGCCAATGTTGTTCTTCAGCTAATTTTCCCCCTCGGTGTTTACACCTTTCCCACCCCTTAAAGGATGTTTTCATACATAGTTATCACATCCCTTCTTTCCTTTCCTTTTACTAAGCTAAATGAGCAAAGCCTTTTAGTTTCCTCCTTTAATGCAAGTTCTGTATTCCTGGTCTCATTAATGGCCCTTTCTTATGCCTATCCCACTTAGCTCCCTTCTCCAGTACCTTGGGTATCTTCTTCCTCTGTGTCTGCACCAGTAGAAATCTATGAAACAAGCTAAGCACAGAAAAGAACACCACAGTGTAAGGGAATGGTAGAAAAAAAGTGTTTGATTCTGTTTCTTAAAATGGCCAGTGTCAGACCTAAATACTCAGTCATAATACACAGTGAAAAACAAATTAATACTACCCCCCCCCCCTTTAACACCCTAAAAAGGCAAAAGAATTTCACACCCAAATAAAACCACTCATCTACAGCATATCAAAACTGCTTTTAAACAAAATGTAGGAGTGCCATTTATTTTCTGCCACAGTCAAAATTGGCAAATTCACCAAACTGGTTCCCATAAAACAGCAAAATCCATTTAAATTCAGCAGAGAAGGAAAGATCTACAAACAAGTTAGATTTATCTAAATAGTATTCGAAAGCTACCTTGAAGATATCCACATCACATTCAAAAACCTCTTAGATGTGGTTCACTCTTAGAAGGCTAATGTTATTTAAGCTTTACAAAGCTCTGTCTAGATGGCAAGCTTTCAGATACCTAAAAGTCAAATTCACTTGGCTCCAACATAGTTACGCTTGTATTTGTATTAAACTGCTTTGGATAGATATTAATCCTAGCTATTGGTGCAACCCTTCCACCGAAGGATTTTTCCCTTAAGTCCCAAGTTTTCCTTTTGTCATTCTTCTCTACCTGCAGAAGAGCCACAGTAAAGCCCACCACAACATGCATCCAAAGGCAAACAGTCTTGGTATGGAGAGCTAATTTTGTTTAAAGATGCAAGAACTGTTGTGAAAAACAGTACCATCAACTCCTGTACTTATGCTGGAACTGCCACATTCCTTAAGACATTTCAGACTTTATCTACCTCCCCCCAAACCCGTGCAATGCTAGTATAGTAGTAAGTTCTTGAAGTCAAAATATTCAAATCAATAAAGTCAATGCAGACAACTTAAGTGCCTCCTAAAGAGCAAGATCCTAACAAAAAGCAGCGCTGATGTAAGTGACTTGACTTAAAGAAAGGCTCCACAGACAAAGCCCGGTGATCATCCACCCTCAGGTTATTGAAAACACAGTATACGTTACACAAAGTTCTATCTTAAAGGACAGTCACATCTGTTGAAGATGATTAGTAAACACAAACATTTCTTATGATTGTTTAGCAACAGCTGGATTGAGCCAACTTAGGCAAATATTCCACTATTATTCTTGTCACATTGGCATTACTTCAGTTTAAACCAAGTTACTTTCATTTCGTACTCAGTCATGCCCCAAGGCACTAAGTTTTCCGAGAGCACTGACTGGACGATGACTGCCAAATTTAACAGTTGAGGTTACCAAACTGCCAAGACAATAATATTGTTCCATCTTTACTGTCATCCCTGCATATGGAAGGCACTGGAGAGGTCTGTTAGACAGAACATTGCAGACCACCACTTAGGAAGTTTCTTGAGGAAAAGACTCTATAGTCACCCTACTCCATCCTGGTAACACTCAGCAAAGCAGTCACAGTGTGTAATGCCATCTTGTAGTCACCTGTAAGGCAACACTGATACTGTCACATCTTCTGTGCCTATCGTTACTCAAGCACACAACGCTGTAAACTCAACACCTCTAAATCAGGGGGTCTCGGGACACTTGGAAATTGAGATGATATTGATCTTGTACCAAGCAGTTGTTTAGCAACCATGACAGCCCACGGTCAAACCAAACAGGCTCTGGATCAAGGAAGTTCTGCACAGAAGTTATTAGCAGGGTTGACATTGTCCCTCATCTGATGCAAATGGAAGTTATAGCACTAGCAAGAGCAACTAGTAAACGTTATTGTAAAACAGTACTTCACACTGGCCACCAGTTACTAAATATACATACAATTAAAGCAGTAATGTCTTTCAACCATAGAATACCTTGTTGCCTTAATACTCCTCACAGATCAGACAGTGGCTGGCCAGTCATGGCTCTCACTTGATAATCACTACCTGGACACAATCAGCATCAACACTTCCTGTAAACCTGTTTTGAGTTGCTTGCAGCTTTGCAAAAGCAATTAAATTGACTCATTGCTACGGTAAGCATTTTTCCATAGTTTTTTTCTAGGAAGTCTCAACCAGAATGGTTTCACTATTTCCAAGAACAAGTCCGGGGAAATAAATGTTTTGACCACGTTTAAATTTTATGAAAGCTTTCCCATCAAGAAACTCCTGCATCCCCCAAGACCCGAAGGAGAGAGTTTTAGAGCATGCCCTGTGTAACAGGACTGTATCTTTTGCTGTACTAAAACACCACTTCCCAGATTGGTAAGGCTTAAAAAGTTTTGTTTCCTGAGAAAGACTGCATGCTTTAGCTACTGCAAACTGGTTACTTCCTAGTCAAGACAAGAGTAGGGGTTTTCTCATTGTAAGACTAAATATCATCTTTAGAATAAGAAAGTTGTATCTTATGTAGGAGCAGGAAAAGTCAGGGCTGCTTGGAGATAGTGAGCACCAGGCTGACAATAACAGCCACGTGCAATACTTGTACAGGGTAAATACATACATGTGGATTGTGGGAACAGTCTTCATCTAAGACAACAGAACTCCCAATAGGTTCTTTCGCACTGCTCAATTACAGTTTTATGCTTTCAATTACCTATCATTTTATCTGTAATTTTCATCTTTCATCTTTAAAGATGAGAATTTCCAGGAGAAAAAAAAAAAAGAACAACAAACAAAAAACCTATGACGTTACTATATAGCAAACTGGCAGACAAAGGACATGACGTTGCCTCGGACAGAGGGGCACTTGACCATAATTACTTGCATAAACTAATAAAGCAGAAGATTTGAAAATTCTAGATATGTTATTCTTTAACAACTCTGGAAAGTACAGAGGAAAGCTCACCATCCCATTAACAAAATGCAAAATGACAGAAAAATATAAGCTGAGTAAATTCAGTGGAATACGCAGTTGTCTATAGTTGCAGATGCAAGTGTTCAGCATTACTTCAGATCAGCTAGCCAGACCAAAAAGCACTAATGAGATTTTTTTAGAATCTGCTATTGTGCCTATTTTATTACACCACAAAGTATCTCTAAATAAGGAAGATAAAATAATCCCAAACTCTAAGACCATATGAAGTCTAATACCCATTATCATCTCTGCATAATAATTTCTTGCAATGTCCACTTAGGATTCTAATCTGCTGTAGAAAAGTTCAGTAAAACATCCCTTATCACTATTCCCCTGTACCCTGATATCTCAAAGTACATCTCGTGGGCAAAAGGTTGTTTCTGTTCTCCAGAGAGTCTATTTGAAATGAATTAGTTGCCTGTAACAAAAAAAAAAAAAAAGCCTTGACTTCACTATATCCTGAGTACTTGATCTTTCAGTCTTAGAAATAAACAATATCCAGTATGCCAATTAACATGCATTTTATTACAAGCTGCTTTTTAACTCTTTTTGGCCCCAAAGTGACATCTGTTTTCACACCTTGATTCAGTTATTCAGCCGACAGCGGGAGGCTGACACACAGGAAGAACTCAGTGAGAAACTACTTTTAATAAGAAACAGTATGAAAATCTGCACAGCAGGGAAGGAATGACACCCCCCACCACCACCACCAATAATTAGTTAAAAGGAGGTGCAATTACTGGTGAAAGTCTATTTCAGGAGACAGCCAGAAACAAGCAGTGACAGAGGAGATGGATCATACAGAGTGAGATGAAGGACAGAGCATTACTAGGAGAGATTCCACTCTGATGCAGACCGTTTATCAAATAACTGTCTAAATGCTGCTTTGCGCAACAATCCAGAGTAGAGCATTCAAGAGCAAGCGCATCAGTGCCATGACACTGATGCTATGATTGCTGCATGCGCTTTAGAGGATTCTTTTTTCCAGACTAGGAACTGAGCACAGATGCAGGAGAATCCTGCAATTAACCGTGTGCAGAAAATACCTTGGAAAGTCTCCCTGAGTTAGCAGATGCTAGAGAAAAGCAGTTAATTCTGCTTTCAGTAGCTACTATATTACCCAAGCTCACCAAATGGAAGAGATTAACATAGCTAAGAGCCAATATTGCAACAAAACTAGTTTCCAAACTAACATGCTAAAACTACACCAATTAAATCAATTCAATTGACAGGCATGTGTTTGCTACTCATTTGCTACTCTAATCCAGCTTCTCCTTTCACAGAACAGGTAGCTGTTGGAACACAACCACTTCTGGAATTGCAGCTTAACAAATTAAAGCTACTAAGTGTAAACAGTTAACTAAAGCCTTTTTTAATATATTAGATCTTCACAATAATTTCTCCTTGTTCTTTTCCAAGCTCATCACGTCCTCCATAAAATAAAACCCAGAACCACTCTTGACATTGATTAGGGTAAAACCAACCTTGATCTAGAGACATGATTGCACAAACACTAGAGCTAAACAAGTAAACCCACACTATGTATGAAGATAACCAGGTTTTGATCATTTATGCACATTCACGAGAGGTCTCTCAGCATTAATCTATTTCAGGCTACAATAAGAAACACTGCACCCATCAACCGGTAGCTTTGATACTTTTTGAGTAGACATAGGTAGGTCATTCCCATCTAAGGAATACTGAGCAGGATGAACTCAGAATATTTTATTCTAACAAGTTTTCTGTTTATTTTTAAATAGAGCATCCTTCAGTTAAAAAGAGACTCTGGACTACTTTCAAGAGAGTTTGTGCTGGCCTGCTCTAATTGACTGCTGTTGGGAAACAGGTCCTTTAGGAAGTCCTAAATAAAATAAATACCACTAGCCTATCCAGTCTTTCTCTGCACATAATCAGCCTACAGCCTGTCCTATTTCAGCTGTAGTGCAGCTGATGCTGTTTAACAGCATCTCACTAGGATTTGCTTACACATAAGAGCAGTATTAAGCCAGTGCTACACAGAACTAGTGACCCATCGATAAGAAGTTACACTGATCCTAGAGAATCCAGACAGATATACAAAGACGTTTTAAACCAAAAACGACCAGCACTTATTTCTGCTACAATAACGCCATGTCTAATACCATCCACGCTAATTATGTACAAAATAGTTTATATACATTCTTTGTGTATATATAATGAAAAAAATTGCCCTTCAGTTGACAATACCATTTTATTTAGAAATCACATCATCAAGCTAGACTCTGCGTATTTCATTAGAGTACCACTTACTATACATCTTTTTAGTACCATTTTTTCAATTTGACCCTCTTAATTAGAATTCAAACTAAACGAATGCCTTCTCTGCTTTCACTTTCCCATTTGTGTAACCTTTGAGGAGAGTGACAAACAAAAATCTATTTCAGCATACTGGATGGCATTCAGTGCACATTGAGCCTCATTTTTTCAGCCCTTTTTATTAAGCTCTCTGTTTCAAGAAAACTGCAGCATAATTTGATACACAAGATAGTTAGCAACTGTTGATGGATACAGAAACTGGAAAGCTAGCAAGAGCAAATACTCAAAAGTAGAGGCAGTCAGGAAAGCAGTTTCAAAACAAGTTCCAAACTTCTCACTTAACCCACAATTTTGTAGCAGTGGAGAGCCTAAGTCTGACAAAAGATCATCAGTTCTACAGTGAGGCTACAGCCATTTAACAAAATCTTAGCAAGATTTCAAAGAAGTTTCTCAACTGAGAACTTGCTACTTGCCATCCAACAAAAAAGTGAATACCATCAAATGTCATTTTACTCCTCCACCCTCAATATTAGCAGAAACAACTACAGCAACTAGCGCAAAAAATTAGGTCATAAAACACGTACTGCAACTAAGCTGCCACATTTCCATCTCCATGTCAATTTTCTATGATTCTCCTTTTATAGGCCTCCTCATACAGAAGCATTCTGGACAGTAAGTTTTGGTCTGACATTCACACACTTTAATTTTACTTACATCTCACCTTCTGAATACAGCACTCTACATCCTTTTTCCACTTGGGTTTAAAATTAGGCATAAAACTAGGTTTTCATTAAGTCTGAAAGGCTAGTTAAGGCAACTGCTTCCTTTCAAAATTCACATACTACTTTAAACTGGTCACAGGTTTGCTATTAGGCATTATCTTTTGACAGATCCCCGAACTGCTCTCACTCACTCAGCCTGAGCACTCACAGACAAAGCCTTAGTTTTAAAGCCAAATAAATTAAGAGACATTGTGAAACAGTAGATTGAAAACCAGGGAAAAAAATTTTTCAAACCACCAAACTTTCTGAAGAACTTGGCTTTTTACAGCATTTTAGAAGACACATACACGTACTCAGCTTAACCAAGTGTCTCCAAATAATAGTATGTTACGCTGTTAAAATTACAAAGGCATTTCAAAACTGAGGGTTTGGGTTTTTTTAACCTAGACATCCTTCTCAAATATCTAAATTTGTAAGATGTTTAAGACAGCTTTTAAAATGGCTTAGCTATTAGTGATTCAGCAGGTTTTAGAATCTCCTATCTAGCAGTAACAAGCTTTATGTAAAAAGCAATACATAAACTGGTAACTTTCTAAGTTTCCATAAGCATAAAATGAAGGCCTAACTAAAACAGTTAAACAGTGTGAGGAAAAACAGAGCTACAGTTTGCAAGAAATCCTCTGCACCAAATATGAATGTTCAATCACATTTAACATTCACAAAGGCACAAATATTTAACTGCAATTCAGACTCTGTCTGGACTCCCCCCAAAAAGCTTAAAGAATACAATAGTTATGAACTTCCTTTTTTCACACACAGAAAGCTCAGAATACAAGGTGTTACTTTTTCAGACCAGGCCCGCAACTGCAGACAGCATGCCAGTAACCAAAAGGCTGGTTTATTAGCATACCAGCTTAGATTTCTTTTCACAGAATGATTCAGCCTACAATATTTTCAAAGTTTTCCTTAAATATGTGTGCTATGTTTTGCAACAGCAGTTACCAACTCCAGAAAACGCATCCTATAAAGTCTTAACCACTTTAAAATACTGAGCATAGAGATTAGCTATGTGTCCACATTTGCATCCACTCACTCATCTAATCCCTTATGAAAATGAAAGCTCAAGATATTGAACACACATCTTTCAAAGATAAGAATGCTTTGTGCAAGTTGGAGAAAAAAAAACATTCGTGCTTCTCCACATCACAGATTAGTGCTTGCAAGACAGAAAAAACTTGCCAGGAGTTCCCCTCTCAAGAACAGCAAACTCTGTTAAAGCTGCAGCTCTAACAGGACAGCTAAGAACACCGTTAAGAGAGCAGCCACACAAGGAAAATCCAGTTCACAGCTGCTCGCTTTTAACAGATGTGTGCGTATCCATAAGGAGCAGAAGCTTTAGTTGAAAAAGCTCGCCATCCCTGCTCGCACCTCGCTCTCAAAGCCTATATTTGGTATCGCAGACGTACCCGAAGAGAATGAGTGTTTTAAAGGAAGGCAGAGGGGATGCCACGAAGGCTGACCCCCCCCCCCCCCCGCCCCCGGTGCCGGGGACCCTGCCCGGCCGGGCTGCGGAGCACCAGCGCACCCCGCCGAAGCGGCCGCGGCCCGGGGGGCGCAGGCATGTGGTGCCACCAGCTAAGCGGCGACAGGCGATGGGGCTGCAGCCACCGCCGGCGGGACAAAGCACCGCAGAGGGCCCGGGCCGCGGGGTGAAGGCTGCGACCCGCCCTGCAAGGGCACGGCCAGCGCAGGGCCCGGGCATGGCGCAGCCCCTCCGGGGCGGGCCCCTCCCCGGGGATACCCCGTTGCCCGGAGCCCGGCGGGGGTGTGGGCGCCCACCGACCCGGCCCTGGGCCCCCCCTCTCTTGAATTTTTACCTTCATCTTCGAGCTCTAGTTTCTCCAGCATCCCTTCAGAGGCGGCCGGGAGCTGAGAGGGAGCCGGAGCCGCTGCCGCCGCCTGCGGGAGGGAAGAAAGGAGAAGGAGATGAGCATCCAGGCACGGACTCACCGGCCCCGCGGCGGCATCGGAGCAGCCCGGCGCGGCGGCGCTGAGGGGGCGGCTGGCGCGGTTCCCGCCGAGCGCGCAGGGCAGGGAAGGCGGGACGGCGCTGAGGCCGGGCGGCGGCGGCGGCTGCCCCTCGGCCTCCCAACGCACGCTCGGCTCGGTGTGCGCTGCCTCTTCCACACACACCGCACACACTGAGGGTGGAGGAACCAGGACTCGCCCTTCCTCCCCCCTTCGCGGCGGCGGCGGCTGCGCCCAGCCCATTAACCCTGCGGGCCCCGGGCTCGCCGCGGCCGTGCCTCCTGCAGGCGCCGCCTCTGCCCCTCACGGAGGGAGCGGCCGCTGGCGGCCCTCGGGCGCACGGGGAGGCCGGACCGCCTTCCGCAGGACAGCGCTTCCCGCCACACCTCGCCGCCGCCTCTCCCCCGCCCCCCCCCTCCAGTGGAGAGATTGGTACGTTCCATTTTGCTGCAGTCAAGCCCGTTGGTCAACAGCGGGAGGAGAAGGTAACTACCACTTCCGCGTGCAAAAGGGAGGGGGAGGAGGGAGAGGTTTATTGCCCCAGGAGCGCTGCCACGCCAACCGCCTTTCGCAGCCCGCTCTGCGGGCTCGGCTGTTGGCCTGGCCGCCTTGGATTTGAGCGGCGCAAGAGGAGGCGGAGTGGAGGAGATTCCTCTGCTCCTCCTGCGAGATGGGGTTGGTATGGCCCCGCGCGTTCACCTGCAAGGCAGCGGCGGGGAAGCCGACAGTTCCACTCCCCCCCGCGGGGGGGGGATGGAGGGGGATGATGGTGTTGATGGGGGTTTCCCCCGTGTGTGACAGGGAGCTCCCGCACTGGGCCGAGCCGCTCTCCCGGGGTAGCCGCTCTGGGAACGACGCGCTCGCTTTCATTTAGACGTTCCAGAAGTTCCAATTCAAGATTAGCCCGAATGTCGGCCTCTTCCGAGCAAGTCGCGGTTTATCCAAGCTGTGGCAAACCCCCGGAGCAGCCCCTGAGGAGGGGAGGCGGCCCTGCGGGCGGGGCGCCCGCGGCCTGACGTGCCTAACCTCAGCCAGGAGTGAGGGGAGACGCGACCCAGGGATCATTAAACGAAATTCCAATTGACATTGTGCATCAGATCAGACTAGATGATCCTACTTTAAAAACAGTTCTTGAGGAACCGAAAAAAAAATTAAAATAACTGCCCCTCCCGCCCTCCCGCCCTTGCCGTCACTACAGTGCTGTCACTACA